>NW_022610698.1:0-47500 GCF_000309985.2 Brassica rapa
TTGGTTGCTACGTTGCGACCGAACTTGGCTCGGGTTTGGTTTGAATCTCAAAGATACTTCTTCGTAAAAACCTCGTGTAGGTTATTTTTACGGAATTACATCCCTTCTTTTACTAACTCTTTCGGAAATGCGATCTCCGAGGATTTTCGGGTGGTAATTCCGTCGTGACCGTTTTTGACCCAACAGTTAGCCCCCAGCCCGTTAAGGATCATGCATCGTAGGATCCTAGCGTGCGGTTAGGCATGTTTGGCAAGTTAGGCGTGATGGGTGGAATTAATATCCGAAAGTCCGAGCTTGAATAGTAAATCCTCATGTCTTATAAGAAGAGAGGTAACTTGTTCCATAATTTTTTTCACTTTCTTGTTTTTCTCTAAGATCTCTAAAAAACTTTCTATCTTTCTTTCCACCTTTTCCTTTCCTTCTCTCAAGAGAAGTGCAAAGATGTCGAGCAGAGAAAAGATTGCGAAAAAAGGGTCTTCGTCCGCGAGCCCTACGAAGAGCTCATCGTTCCGAAGATGGAGTTCGTGCCTCACTCACTCGGTGCATCCTGCCGAGAACGAGGCATGGTGGGTTGCTCATTATGGCTCGTTGACCCTCCCAAGGAGAAGCCATTCCCGATCCTGGTCCATCGTGGAGTCGAGGAAGAGGATGCAAGCAGGACTACCGACGAGTTTCTCGCGACGATGCGGTCGTTCTACCACATCTCGGATGCCGTGGAGTTCCGGGTTCCCTGCCGGCGGGGAATGTGCTAACACCCCCCGGAGGGTTACTTTACTTGTTATGAGGCGTTCATAGTGCGTTGTCGCCTCTGGTTCCCCATACCCGAAATTCTCGTCCGAGTGTTGGATCGTTTCGAAGTTGCGATAAGTCAGTTGACACCCCTTGCCATTCAACACCTTAGGGGATCTTGGTCCTAAGCTATGAGCATGGCCTTTCCCCTCTCCGTCGATCATTATGAAGCGCTTTGAGGCTTCAACTTGTCACGGATTCGGATAAGCATAGGTTTGTCCCTCGGAAATTTATGTCGGTGGTTAAGAAGTTCATTTCAAACTTCAACTCGTGGAAGAAGTTCTTTTTCTTTGTTCGTTTGGACGCTGCGTCCGTCGAAGAGAGTTGCATTCCACTGTTCCGAAGGTTGCCGAACAATCGTCCTTTCATCATCAATCCTCTTGCTCCGTTCCCCGAAGATATCATTTCGGTGAGGGATCTTCTCAGGAATGGTCCCTTCTTCTGGACTTCTTTTACGCCGAAGAGGGTTCGGAAGGCACTGAGATTCGTGCAACCTGGTCCCGCTCTGGATGCGGACACGGGAAGCGACTCCGAACCCGACGACCAGAATCCCGTCGAAGCTCCGACAGCTGTGCCGGAGTCGAGCTCTTGGAAGGGAAAAGATGTCGATCTCGGCGACATAGAGTTTTCGATGGACGACTCTATGCTTCCAGGATGGGATCCGAACCTTGCTTACGGCGACGGGAGCGGTTCGAGCGAGGCTCCTATTCCGGATTTCGATGATTTCTTTGCTGGGCTGCCATCGGGTTTCGATGCTCCTCCTCCTACGAAAGAATCGGCGAGGCCGAGAGTCGTTGCGGAAGGATCTCGCATCATCAATGGGGTTAGTTTTTTTTTTTTTTTATTATCCTATGTATGGATTTGTAACACGCCCATCGAATTTGCAGGGCCTGAGCTTGCTGGGCTCGGCCATCGAGGCGGGTCATAGAGAAGCCATGGTCTACCGTTTTAAAGCGGAGAAAGCGGAGCGGGATCTTGCTCGCGTGCAAGGCGAGATGCTGGAGCGAGAGGCACAGCTCACTCGCGATCATGCGCGGGCTGTTCGTAGAGCGGAGAGGAAAGGCAAAAGAGAAATCGTTGAGGTGATGAAGACTCGCGCATCTCAGTTCCAGGTTGAATACGGGAACCTTAAGAATGCCTTTACCTCGGTGGGCGACTTTCGCGAGTGCCGTGGTTCGGTCGGAGGTCTTTGGCGGACGCAAGCCGACGACTATGTGTTCGAAGAGGAGATGAGCTTGATGAAGAGTGGGATGAGTGACCGTGCCCACGCTGAGGCGCTTATCCCTCCGATCGACGAGAGGATTCAAGGGTTCTGGGATTCCATCCCGGTTTCTCCTGATACCGCGGAGGTCCCGATTGATTTTCACGATGGTGGCGAGGAAGTGGATCGTCCTGCGGATGCGTTTGGTGCTTCGTTGTCCGGGGACTTCGACTTTGGAGTATGAGGGGTGGATCAGTTATCCTTGTTTTCGGCCGAATGTGGCCCTTTGAATTTGGATTTCGTTTAGGCCAAGATGGCCGTATTTGTATTTCCGGGACTGGCCGTTGGTGGCTTTGAATCCCTTGCCGCTTTTACGCGGTTTATTTATATGATAAATGTTTTGTTTCAAGTTTTTCCTGAGTAAGGTTGAAGTAAATACGAGTTGTCGTCTCGTATGTAGTTCTAATTAGACGTTCAATCTGTTTGGTTCGTTCGTGATTTTCGTAAAAATTTATCTATCTTTACGATTTTCGAGAACATTGAGATACGAACGGAGAGGCATGGTTTATGATCTCGTATCTTTTAGATATCATGCCTTGAGATGTTTGAGACCAGAGCGTTGGGTTTAGGGCAAGACCTAGGTTTACTTTCGGTTAAGGTTTGTGCGGTGACTAGCCGGCTATCGTTTTTCCTGTTGCGATTTCTTCCTGACTCGCACCGGTTTAAAGTCCGCGATATGTTTCTCGGCTTATATGACTTGTATGGTACGAGTCGAGCATCTTCTCAGAGTAAACTGGAAGTGCTAAACCAAAATTTCGGATTTTTGTTGTAGCGCGCTTTTGTCCTTGTGCTGGACGTTTTTAAAGATCAAAAGAGTGATCGGATTGCGTTTGTTTAAGACGGCTGGCGTGTTCGTCGGGGCCAATCGACGAACGGGGTGTAAGGTTTTGGTGGTCGCGTTTGGACAATTTGTTTAGCATCGTCCTCGAATTTTAACTTTTTGCGACGTCTCGCAGTTATTTTCGAGGATTATGCGTGCATTTTTGCGTGTTTGAGAGGTGATACGTTTTTGGGCCGGATGAGGCCGCAGACGAGTGTAAACTGAAGCGTAGGCGTTTTCGATAAAAAGACAGTATATATTGTAAAAATTTTTATGTTTCTAAAACTCGATTACAATAATGGCGATTGTGGGAGTATATGAGTATACGCACCCACTCCCCCCCTTTTTAGAGAGGGGGATAGCTGAACTCGTCTTTTGACAAGCTGCCTACGTACCCCTTTCGAGGATCAAGCCATCTCGTAGTTCTGTTTCATGCCGCGAGTGTTCTTACTCGCGGTTGGTGTCGCGATGTCCGCCTTGACCGTGTCGATCGTGGCTGGGTCGACGCTATTTTCCGGATGTTCCGGTTGAGTTGTCGCGTGGGCTTCGGTTTATGTCGAGCTTCGACATCCGATGCGTTTGCGTTGACAGATGATTTTACTTCGTCGTGGTGCGGGGCGCTTTTGGCCGAAGATCGATCTATCTTCGCGCGTTTGCCGTTTGCAGAAGCCGTGATTTGCCTTAACTTATGCTCCGCGAGAAAGCATAGTCGCGACTGTTTTTGGCATCCCCAGATGGCTGCGACTCCGTTCGGCGTTGGGAACTTGAGACCCAGGTGGTAAGTTGACGGAACTGCCTGCATGGCGTTGAGCCATGGGGTTCCCATGATAACGTTGTAGATAGCGGGATGGTCGACTACCGCGAGAGTCATCGACACTTCGCCTGAAAAACCCGTGAGTGGTTTTGGCGTTGGAATTACTTCTCCAAGCTCGATACTCATCCGCTTGAGAGTGTCGCGGAAGATTACGTTGACCGTGCTTCCCGTATCGACGAGTACCCTTCCGACTTCTAAATCTCGTATGACGAGATCTATGACGAGTGGGTCGCAGTGAGGTTGGTCGATACCGCCGGCTTCTTCCTCTGTGAAGGTGATCGAGCAACTTTGGCCGTCTCGAGGAGGAGACCATGTAGGCCAATTTGCGCTTGATTCTGCCTTCCGTTGGTAAGCCTTGATGGCCGACACGGTATCGCCGCAGTATTGAGATCCTCCGATGATCATATTGACTCTGCGACGATTGTTATCATTCCCTTTGTCATCCGGCCTCCTACCGCGTTTATCTCCGGGTTGGTTTCGTTGAGGGGATTTTTCAGCGGGCAGATTTCTGTCCGTTTTGGGGGCCGATCAGAATCGAGGATGAGATCCTTGACGCTAGTTACCTCCGAAAGCTCTCCAGCGAGTAGCTTCGCGGCCAGTCTTGCTCCCAAGACTTTGCAATTGGTCGTGGAGTGTCCTCGGGATTGGTGGAACTCGCAGAAGGTGTTCTCGTCGTACCCTTGATTGCGAGTCCATGTGTTGCCCGTGGTCCGGCCTTGCTCCGAATTGATCGCATAGTTATGCGCCCTTGGAGATCTTCCCCCTCGTGATGGACGTACTTGTCGTTACGAGAGTTCTTCTTTTTCCCCTTCGGATCCGCGTCTTTCGAGGATGGTCTTGCCGGCTTATGTTTTTGCGATAAGACTTTAGTTTCTTCCTCGACTATGATGTAGTCCGTTGCTTTGTGGAGGGCGTCCTGGATCGTTCGCGGTTTGTCGAGAGTTATCCATTTTCTGAATTTCGACTTGTACCAGAGCGTCTTTCTCAGCGCGTCGATGGCCACTTTGTCGCTTATCCCGCTGACCCTGGACATTATCAGCTTGAACCGACTGATAAACTCGCGGAGGGGTTCGTCTTCCCTCTGGGAGAGACTCCAGAGGTCCACATCGGAGGTTTCCCTGTCTATGAATACAGAGTACTGTTTGAGGAATTCCGATGCGAGCTGTCGAAAACTCCCGATGGTGTTGCGACGAAGGCGTGCGAACCATTCGAGCGCTGCTCCTTCAAGATTTTCGACAAACAAGCGGCAATAGCCGGCATCCTTTTCGCCGTCCTTCAGTCTTGCCTTCCCATCGCGATATGGAAAGCCTGAAGGTGCGCTTTCGGATCGGCCGTACCATCGTACTTTGGTACTCTGATTTTTCCCGGATCGGACACCCTCATGTCCGAAATGCGGCTGGTAAAGGGGGTCTTTCGAGCTCCTTCCAGCAGTCGATCGATCTCGGGGGCAGCACTAGTAGCATGATGGATTTGAGACTTTACGGCTCTCACTTCTGCCGCAGTCTTAGTGATGTAATCGCGAAGATCGCGGATATCCGATGTCTCGTCAGTGGATTTCCGAGCCTGTCGGCGTTTACTGCGAGTGAGCTCGGTTTGCCTTTCGGCCAGCTCCTCTTGTTCGTTCCAATAGGCGACTTCTTCTTCTTCCGTCATTGGTTTTTCGAACGGGGAGCCTTCCCGAGCGGATCGGCTTCTAGTCCTTCTTGGATGTCTGTCGACATCCTCGTCGGTGTCGTTGGAGACATCGCTAGGATCCAGGTCAATATGTTCGGCTTCGTTATCCTCCGAGTCCTTTGCAGGGGGCGGAAGACTTTCAGAGTTCCCCTTTTCGATGGGAGATTTCTCGCTAGGGTTTTGACCGGAAGGTCGTTCCCGCGCGACTCCTGCTCTATCGAGTGGGGTGGCGAAGTCGAGCCTCTTCCCGCGGATTTTGGTGGTTCCGCGGGGACGGATAGCTTGGGTCCTTGCCGTTAAGGTTTCAACCTGTTTGGTCAAGGTATTCACGAGCTTATCCTGTTCTTCCGACCTTTTTTCATAGGTGGCGAACATCTTTTTAAACTCCTCGAGAGTCGCGGCGTTGGCTTGCGCGTTGGCCGCAGATACGTCCGCTACCGGAGTGTGGAGATCGGTGCCGCTGCCTCCGTTAAGGGGAGTTTGCACGTTATCCGCGTCGTTGGTTGACATGTCTGACTGTGTGTGGCTTTTGCGGGTTAGATTGATCCGTAAGGCCCCCTCCTTCTAGCGCCAAACTGTGGGAACCGAAATTCGCACTGTCGATTTCCGTTTAAATAAGGAAACTAAGAAAACCCTAGTTTCCCAGAGGACCCGGATATCTGTTAATTACCACACGTCAAGCAATCAGAACACGAGAATAACAACGATAAAGATAAGAAATCGAAAAGAGAGCAAAGTAGATCTTATTCCGAATCTGCGTATGAGCGTTACAACAAGGTATAAGCCTGGGCTCGAGAGCTGTCGGCGAGATTCCTAGTTCTAGCAACCCTAAGACGGCTAAACCTAATTGAGTCGCAGCTCGAAATAACAAAAACGGAAAGTTGCCTAAATCGCTCTAAGTGCTAAGTTTGCTCTGAAAAAGTTCTTCCTCCTGCTCCTCGCCTAGGACTCCTTATATACTAGCTCCAAGGTCGGTTTACGTTTTTACTCTTCTGCCCTTAAGCCGTCATAGCAAAAAATGGAGATATTCCATTTTTCCCGACCTTCACAATTATCTTCAAAACTTCCGTATTTATCCGCGGAAACTTGACATTTATCCTTCCTCGTGGGCCAAGCGTGAACCATGCTGTGGTTCACGGGCTTTTGATTAGGAAAAATCGTAGGATGGGCCTCGAGTCGTGTTTTAGGTCCCTTTGGGCCGTCTTCCGACTCGACACGTTCACTACGAGTTTTCCGCGGTTTCTAATCGAAGTTTTGATCGATGGATTTAGAATAGCGGGAAACATGGACTGAGCTTACCACGGTCTTCGGGAGATAGCATTCGAAGGTTTGACGAGAATGCAAGGACTGGTGTCGCATCGCTGTTCGGAAAGGTTCAATCGCTACACCGCGACCAATCTTTGGCTCGAGCCCGGTCGCTACGTAGCGACCGAGCGGGACGATCGCTCGGTCGCTACGTAGCGACCGAGCTTGGCTCGAGCTCGGTCGCTACGTAGCGACCGAGCGGGATGATCGCTCGGTCGCTACGTAGCGACCGAGCTTGGCTCGAGCTCGGTCGCTACGTAGCGACCGAGCGGGACGATCGCTCGGTCGCTACGTAGCGACCGAGCTTGGCTCGAGCTCGGTCGCTACGTAGCGACCGAGCGGGACGATCGCTCGGTCGCTACGTAGCGACCGAGCTTGGCTCGAGCTCGGTCGCTACGTAGCGACCGAGCGGGACGATCGCTCGGTCGCTACGTAGCGACCGAGCTTGGCTCGAGCTCGGTCGCTACGTAGCGACCGAGCGGGACGATCGCTCGGTCGCTACGTAGCGACCGAGCTTTGGCTCGAGCTCGGTCGCTACGTAGCGACCGAGCGGGACGATTGCTCGGTCGCTACGTAGCGACCGAGCATGGCTGAGCTTGGTTGCTACGTTGCGACCGAACTTGGCTCGGGTTTGGTTTGAATCTCAAAGGATACTTCTTCGTAAAAACCTCGTGTAGGTTATTTTTACGGAAATTACATCCCTTCTTTTACTAACTCTTTCGGAAATGCGATCTCCGAGGATTTTCGGGTGGTAATTCCGTCGTGACCGTTTTTGACCCCAACAATCGTCAGCACTGATGCGCATCGATCGATTATTCTTCCTCTCGTCGACCTCTAAGTGGTCAGCTCGGGTGAAATGTCTTTTAAGCTCCAAAATGTTCCAAAGTCATAGCCTTACTCCGAAATGCACCAGAACCTGAAAACATACCTAGAAGAGTAGAAAACATAGATATATATATAGTACACACAGGACATCCGTGTGTGTCTGTGCGTGTCCATCTGTGTCCGTCAGCACACAAAGGACATTCCTGGCTTTCCATTAGTACACATATCAGCACGTTGGTCCTTGTACTCAGCATGCTGGCCCTTACCGTGGACTGTTTCGGTGATTTTAGCCCATGTGGGCAGTCTGGTCAGTACACACAGGACATCCGCGGCATTCCGTCAGCACACACAAGACGTCGTTGGCTGTCTGAGGCTTTCCGTCAACACACACAGGACGTCCGCGGCTGTCCGTGTGTGCCCGTGTGTGTCCGTGTGTGTCCATCAGGACACACAAGACGTCCGTGTGTGTCCGTCAGCACACACAGGACGTCCGGGTCGGTCCATCAAGACACATATCAGCACATTGGTTCTTGGACTCAGCACGCTGACACTTCCCGTGGACTGTTTGGGTGATTTTGGCCCACGTGGGCAGCCTGTTCAGTACACACAGGACGTCCGTGGGTGTTCGCCTGCACACACAGGACGTCCATGGCTGTCCGTGTGTGTCCGTGTGTGTCTGCCTGTGTCCGTCAGCACACACAGGACGGCCGTGGCTGTAAATCAGTACACATATCAGCATATTGGTCCTTGGACTCAGCACGCTGGCCTTTCCTGTGGACTTTTTGCGTCATTTTGGCCCACATGGGCTGTCTGTTCAGTACACACAGGATGTCTGTGGCTGTCCGCCAGCACACACAGGACGTCCATGGCTGTCTGTCAGCACACACATGACGTTCATGTGTGTCAGTCAGCACACACAGGACGTCCGTGGCTGTCTGTTTGTGTCCCTGTGTGTCCGTCAGAACACATAGGACGTCCGTGGCTGTCCATCAGTACACATATCAACACGTTGGTCCTTTCACTCGGCATGCTGGCCCTCCCCATGGACTGTTTGGGTGATTTTGGCAGACGTGGGCTGTCTGTTCAGTACACACAGGACGTCTGTGGGTGTCCGCCAGCACACACAGGACGTCTGTGGCTGTCCGTGGCTGTCCGTCAGCACTAACAAGACGTCTGTCACTGTCCGTGTGTGTCCGAGTGTGTCTGTGGGCGTCCATCAGCACACACAGGACGTCTGTGGTTGTACATCAGAACACATATCAGCACGCTGGTACTTGGACTCAGCACGCTGGCCTTTCCCGTGGACTGTTCGGGTGATTTTGGCACACGTGGGCTGTCTGTTCAGTACACACAGGACGTCCTTGGGTGTCTGCCAGCACACACAGGACGTCCGTGGCTGTCCGTATGTCCAACTGAGTCCGTCAGCACACACAGAACGTATGTGGCTGTCCATCAGTACACATATCAGCACGTTGGTCCTTGGACTCAGCACGCTGGCCCTTCCCGTGGACTGTTTGGGTGATTTTGGCCCACGTGGGCTGTCTGTTCAGTATACACAGGACGTCCGTGGGTGTTCGCCAGCACACACAGGACATCCGTGGCTGTCTGTGGCTGTCCGTTAGCACACACAGGACGTCCGTGGCTGTCCGTGTGTGTCCGTCAGCACACACAAGACATCCGTGGGTATCCATCAGCAGACACAGGACATGTGTGGCTGTTCGTGTGTGTCCGTCTGTGTCCGTCAGCACACACATGATGTCTGTGGCTGTCCATCAGTACACAAATCAGCACGTTCGTCCTTGGATTCAGCATGCTGGCTCTTCCTGTGGATTGTTTGGGTGATTTTGGTCCACGTGGGCTGTCTGTTCAGTACACACAGGACGTCCGTGGGTGTCCGCCAGCACACACAGGACGTCTTTGGCTGTCCGTGGCTGTCCGTCAGCACACACAGTACGTCCGTGGATGTCTGTGTGTGTCCGTGTGTGTCCGTCAGCACACACATAACGTCTGTGTGTGTCCATCAGCACACAAGACGTCTGTGGCTGTCCATCAGTACACATATCAGCACGTTGGTCCTTCGACTCAGCATGCTGACCCTCCCCGTGGACTGTTTGGGTGATTTTAGCTCACGTAGGCTGTCTGTTCAGTACACACAGGACGTCCGTGGGTGTCTGCCAGCACACACAAGACGTCCGTGGCTGTCTGTTGCTGTCCGTCAGCACACTTAGGACGTCTGTGGCTGTCTGCGGCTGTCCATCAGTACACATATCAGCACGATGGTCCGTGGACTCAGCACGCTGGCCCTTCCCGTGGACTGTTCGGGTGATTTTGGCCCACGTAGGCTGTCTGTTCAGTACACACAGGCCGTCCGTGGGTGTCCGTCAGCACACACAGCACGTCTGTGTGTGTCCGTCAGCACACACAGGACGTCCATGGTTGTCCGTGTGTGTCCGTGTGTGTCCGTGTGTGTCCGTCAGCCCACACAGGACGTCTGTGGCTGTCCATCAGTAAACATATCAGCATGTTGGTCCTTGGACTCAACAGGCTGACCCTTCCCGTGGACTGTTCGGGTGATTTTGGCCCATGTGCGCAGTCTGTTCAGTACACACAGGAAGTCCGTGGGTGTCCGCCAGCACACACAGGACGTCCAGGGCTGTCCGAAGCTTTCCGTCAACACACACAGGACGTCCGTGGCTGTCCGTGTGTGCCCGTGTGTGTCCGTGTGTGTCCATCTGGACACACAAGTCGTCCGTGGGTGTCCGTCAGCACACACAGGACGTCCGTGGCTGTCCGTGTGTGCCCATGTGTGTCCGTGTGTTTCCATCAAGACACACAAGACGTCCGTGTGTGTTCGTCAGCACACACAGCACATGTGTGGCTGACCGTGTGTGTCCGTCAGCACACACAGGATGTCTGGGGCTGTCCATCAAGACACATATCAGGACGTTGGTTCTGGGACTCAGCACGCTGACCCTTCCCATGGACTGTTTGGGTGATTTTGGCCCACGTGGGTAGTCTGTTCTGTACACACAGGACGTCTGTGGGTGTCCGCCAGCACACACAGGACGTCCATGGCTGTCCGTGTGTGTCTGTCTGTGTCCGTCAGCACACACAGGACGGCCGTGGCTGTAAATCAGTACACATATCAGCACGTTGGTCCTTGGACTCAGCACGCTGGCCCTTCCCGTGGACTGTTTGCGTCATTTTGGCCCACGTGGGCTGTTTGTTCAGTACACACAGGATGTCCGTGGGTGTCTGCCAGCACACACAGGACGTCCATGGCTGTATGTGGCTGTCCGTCAGCACACACAAGACGTCTGTGGGTGTCTGTCAGCACACACATGACGTTCATGTGTGTCAGTCAGCACACACAGGACGTCCGTGGCTGTCTCTTTGTGTCCCTATGTGTCCGTCAGAACACACAGGACGTCCGTGGCTGTCCATCAGTACACATATCAACACGTTGGTCCTTGGACTCGGCATGCTGGCCCTCCCCATGGACTGTTTGGGTGATTTTGGCAGACGTGGGCTGTCTGTTCAGTACACACAGGACGTCTGTGGGTGTCCGCTAGCACACACAGGACGTGTGTGGCTGTCCGTCAGCACTAACAAGACGTCTGTCGCTGTCCGTGTGTGTCCGAGTGTGTCTGTAGGCGTCCGTCCGCACAAACAGGACGTCTATGGTTGTCCATCTGTACATATATCAGCACGCTGGTCCTTGGACTCAGCATGCTGGCCTTTCCCGTGGACTGTTCGGGTGATTTTGGCACACGTGGGCTGTTTGTTCAGTACACACAGGACGTCCGTGGGTGTCCGCCAGCACACACAGGACGTCTGTGGCTGTCCGTATGTCCAATTGAGTCCGTCAGCACAAACAGAACGTCTGTGGCTGTCCATCAGTACACATATCAGCACGTTGGTCCTTGGACTCAGCACGCTGGCCCTTCCAGTGGACTGTTTGGGTGATTTTGGCCCACGTGGGCTGTCTGTTCAGTACACACAGGACGTCCGTGGGTGTTCGCCAGCACACACAGGACATCCGTGGCTGTATGTGGCTGTCCGTTAGCACACCCAGGACGTCCGTGGCTGTCTGTGTGTGTCCGTCAGCACACACAAGACATCCGTGGGTGTCCGCAGCAGACACAGGACGTCCGTGTGTGTCTGTCAGCACACACAGGACATGTGTGGCTGTCCGTGTGTGTCCGTCTGTGTCCGTCAGCACACACCTGATGTCAGTGGCTGTCCATCAGTACACATATCAGCACGTTGGTCCTTGGATTCAGCACGCTGGCCCTTCCAGTGGATTGTTTGGGTGATTTTGGTCCACGTGGACTGTCTGTTCAGTACACACAGGACGTCCGTGGGTGTCCGCCAGCACACACAGGACGTCTGTGGCTGTTTGTGGCTGTCCGTCTGCACACACAGTACGTCCGTGGATGTCTATGTGTGTCCGTGTGTGTCCGTCAGCACACACATAACGTCTGTGTGGGTCCATCAGCACACATGACGTCCGTGGCTGTCCATTAATACACATATCAGCACGTTGGTCCTTCGACTCAGCACGCTGACCCTCCCCGTGGACTGTTTGGGTGATTTCAGCCCACGTGGGCTGTCTGTTCAGTACACACAGGACGTCCGTTGGTGTCCGCCAGCACACACAGGACGTCCGTGGCTGTCCGTGGCTGTCCGTCAGCACACTTAGGACGTCTGTGGCTGTCTGCGGCTGTCCATCAGTACACATATCAGCACGATGGTCCGTGGACTCAGCACGCTGGCCCTTCCCGTAGACTGTTCGGGTGATTTTGGCCTACGTTGGCAGTCTGTTCAGTACACACAGGCCGTCCGTGGGTGTCCGTCAGCACACACAGCACGTCTGTGTGTGTCCGTCAGCACACACAGGACGTCCATGGCTGTCCGTGTTGTCCGTGTGTGTCCGTCAGCACACACAGGACGTCCGTGGCTGTCCATCAGTAAACATATCAGCACGTTGGTCCTTGGACTCAACACGCTGACCCTTCCCGTGGACTGTTCGGGTGATTTTGGCCCATGTGGGCAGTCTGTTCAGTACACACAGGACGTCCGTGGGTGTCCGCCAGCACACACAGGACGTCCGTGGCTGTCTGAGGCTTTCCGTCAACACACACAGGACGTCCGTGGCTGTCCATGTGTGCCCGTGTGGGTCCGTGTGTGTCCATCAGGACACACAAGACGTCCGTGGGTGTCCGTCAGCACACACAGGACGTCCGTGGCTGTCCGTGTGTGCCCGTGTGTGTCCGTGTGTTTCCATCAGGACACACAAGACGTCCGTGTGTGTTCGTCAGCACAGACAGGACGTGTGTGGCTGACTGTGTGTATCCGTGTGTATCCGTCAGCACACACAGAACGTCCGGGGCTGTCCATCAAGAAACATATCAGCACGTTGGTTCTTGGACTCAGCACGCTGACCCTTCCCATGGACTGTTTGGGTGATTTTGGCCCACGTGGGCAGTCTGTTCAGTACACACAGGACATCCGTGGGTGTCCGCCAGCACACACAGGACATCCATGGCTGTCCGTGTGTGTCTGTCTGTGTCCGTCAGCACACACAGGACGGCCGTGGCTGTAAATCAGTACACATATCAGCACGTTGTTCCTTGGACACAGCACGCTGGCCCTTCCCGTGGACTGTTTGCGTCATTTTGGCCCACGTGGGCTGTCTGTTCAGTACACACAGGATGTCCGTGGGTGTCCACCCGCACACACATGACGTCCATGGCTGTATGTGGCTGTCCGTCAGCACACACAAGATGTCTGTGGCTGTCCTTGTCACTCCCCCAATCCTGAATAGGATTGTTGGGACGGCCATTGTTCGAGGAAACGTGCAAGCCAGTCTTAGGACATCAAGGCAAGCGTTCCATGGTCGAGAAAGAAGGTTAAGGACATAAGGAAACTTAGACTTAACCTTATACAAGCTAAGCGACAGCTAGGACGAGTAAGACGGTAACTGGGCGAAGTGGACGAGTAGCTCGGCCAGCTCAATGAAGCTAGGTTCAGTTCACTCTAGCTCAGTCGCTACTAAGTCAGCTCCACTAGCTGGACTACTAGCTCACTCAGCTGAGGCAGCTGAGAGTCAGCTCATCTCAGCTAGACGGACTGTCCGGGCTTTAGGCCGATGGTCCGGGTCCGGGTCAGTGGCGGGCTGTGAGGTCCGGCCATGAGGCCATGGGCTGTTGGGTCTCAGGACAAGGCCGTGGGCTAAGTCCAGGAGGCTTGGGGCGTGGGTTGGGCTTGTGGCCGACCCCAAACCCAATCAGAAAGGGCGAAGGGATGCAAGTGGCCGAAAGGGGACAACCCTTGGCCGATGGTGCCCATTCGCTAGCAAGTCGTGCCTGTTCGTGGGGCAAGACTTACCCCCTCGTTTTCTATAAGTATGGGGGCTCTCTGGTCGATTTCATTATCCATTTCAAGAGTAAAATACTCAGAGAAAAACGTAGAGAGTTCCGGCCAAGAGAAAGGCCGATTGTGTGGTGTTGTGTTCCGGCGACTCTGATCGTTTGAGAACTAACTCCGGTCAAGAATGGGAGATCACGACAAGGAGAAGAGCATGGAGAACCCTGACGTGGTTCACAAGGTATGTGATGGGCCATGGCTCCATCAGACCGAACGGACGGTCCATGCGTCTGCACCGCGGCTCTGCTCTGTTCCTAAGTCCCATCCGGCTCTCCTTATCTGTTTCAATTCGTTTCTCTTCTCTTCTCTCTGGTTAAACACGAAAGGTTGTGTTGGTTGAGTCCATGGGACACGTCCCTAGGCTTTGGCCGAACATAACCAAACCGCTAGCCTAGACACGGGTCGGTTAGTCGGATGATCCGATCGCACCAAGAGTGGGCGGTTAGGACGAACGGTTGGGAATGACCCAAAGGGCACGAGTTGTCAAGAGTCACGAGTGTCCAAAAGGCACGAATGGCCAAAGGGTGCATGTTCCAAACGGTGTCTTTCGGGACAGGATACGACCGATCCTTATGGATCAGCCTATGGCTTGTCTAGTCAAGACTCCATTGGCCGGTCGCACCTAGATTCTATCCGGTTAGACGGATTGGTCTTTGGGGACGATCCGGATCTGTTCGTGTGTTCTGTTTATCTATTCTAGACTATCTATCTGATTCTAAGTCAAGGGGTGGTTGGTCTAATGACTTAGGATACGGTAGGTAGGTTCATACGTTTTATGATTATGTTGACTGAGGTTTATCTAAGTTCTAGGAACCAAGCCAAGCATTGTGGAATCAATCCTTTCTATTCTCGGTTATGATTAATGCTTATCTGGTTGTGGTTTCAGGAACTAAGGATGGTTCTGGTCAAGCCAAGGAGCCGTGAAGGCTCGGTCAGTGAGAGGCAGTGTAACGTGTGGTTAGATGATACTAGGGATAAACTAGTGATTGTCTATGAGACTGTTAAGAAGTTGTGTATTGAATCACATGTTTCTAAGTAATACAAAGTTTATACATTGTTATTCCGCTGTGCAATCTGTTCCTTTGTTTATGAACCTCATATTCGAATATGACTTAGTGAATAAAAGACTTAAAATGGATCAAACAAGCAAAGAAATTAATAAGTAAGCATTCGTATCCAGTTGGGTCAAGAGACCAGGAACGGGTCTTACAGTCCTTGTGTGTCTGTGTGTGTCCGTCAGCACACACAAGACGTCTGTGGGTATCTGTCAGCACACACATGACATTCATGTGTGTCAGTCAGCACACACAGGACGTCCGTGGCTGTCTGTTTGTGTCCATGTGTGTCTGTCAGAAGACACAGGACATCCGTGGCTGTCCATCAGTACACATGTCAACACGTTGGTCCTTGGACTCGGCATGCTGGCCCTCCCCGTGGACTGTTTGGGTGATTTTGGAAGACGTGGGCTGTCTGTTCAGTACACACAGGACTCTGTGGGTGTCCGCCAGCACACACAGGACGTATGTGGCTGTCTGTGGCTGTCCGTCAGCACTTACAAGACGTCTGTGGCTGTCCGTGTGTGTCCGAGTGTGTCTGTGGGCGTCCGTCAGCACACACAGGACGTCTGTGGCAGTCCATCAGTACACATATCAGCACGCTGGTCCTTGGACTCAGCACGCTGGCCTTTCCCGTGGACTGTTCGGGTGATTTTGGCACCCGTGGGCTGTCTGTTCAGTACACACATGACGTCCGTGGGTGTCCGTCAGCACACACAGGACGTCTGTGTGTGTCCGTCAGCACACACAGGACATCTGTGCCTGTCCGTGTGTGTCCGTGTGTGTCCGTCAGCACACACAGGACGTCTGTGGCTGTTCATCAGTGCACATATCAGCATGTTGGTCCTTAAACTCAGCACCCTGACCCTTCCCGTGGACTGTTCGGGTGATTTTGGCCCACGTGGGCTGTTTGTTCAGTACACACTGGACGTCTGTGGGTGTCCACCAGCACACACATGACGTCCGTGGCTGTCCGAGTGACCAACTGAGTCCGTCAGCACACACAGAACGTTTGTGCCTGTCCATCAGTACACATATCAGCACGTTGGTCCTTGGACTCAGCACGCTGGCCCTTCCCGTGGACTGTTTGGGTGATTTTGGCCCACGTGGGCTGTCTGTTCAGTACACACAGGACGTCCGTGGGTGTTCGCCAGCACACACAGGACATCCGTGGTTGTCCGTGGCTGTCCGTTAGCACACACCGGACGTCCGTGGGTGTCTGTCAGAACACACAGGACATGTGTGGCAGTCCGTGTGTGTCCGTCTGTGTCCGTCAGCACACACATGATGTCCGTGGCTGTCCATCAGTACACATATCAGCATGTTGATCCTTGGATTCAGCATGCTGGCCCTTCCTGTGGATTGTTTGGGTGATTTTGGTCCACGTGGGCTGTCCGCCAGCACACACAGGACGTCTGTGGCTGTCCGCCAGCACACACAGGACGTCTGTGGCTGTTTGTGGCTGTCCGTCAGCACACACAGTACGTCTGTGGATGTCCGTGTGTGTTCGTGTGTGTCCGTGTGTGTCCGTCAGCACACACATAACGTCTGTGTGTGTCCATCAGCACACATGACGTCCGTGGCTGTCCATCAGTACACATATCAGCACGTTGGTCCTTGGACTCAGCACGCTGACCCTTCCCGTTGACTGTTTGGGTGATTTTAGCCCTCGTGGGCTGTCTGTTCAGTACACACAGGACGTCTGTGGGTGTCCGCCAGCACACACAGGACGTCTGTGGCTGTCCGTCAGCACACACAGGACGTCCGTGGCTGTCTGCGGCTGTCCATCAGTACACATATTAGGACGATGGTCCATGGACTCAGCACACTGGCCCTTCCCCTGGACTGTTCGGGTGATTTTGGCCCACGTAAGCTGTCTGTTCAGTACACACAGGCCGTCCGTGGGTGTCCGTCAGCACACACAGAACGTCCGTGTGTGTCCGTCAGCACACACAGGACGTCCATGGCTGTCCGTGTGTGTCCGTCAGCATACACAGGACGTCCGTGGCTGTCCATCAGTACACATATCAGCACGTTGGTCCTTGGACTCAACAAGCTGACCCTTCCCGTGGACTGTTCGGGTAATTTTGGCCCATGTGGGCAGTCTGTTCAGTACACACAGGACGTCCGTGGGTGTCCGCCAGCACACACAAGACGTCCGTGGCTGTCCGAGGCTTTCCGTCAACACACACAGGATGTCCGTGGCTGTCTGTGTGTGCCCGTGTGTGTCCGTGTGTGTCCATCAGGACACATAAGACGTCCGTGGGTGTCCGTCAGCACACACAGGACGTCTGTGGCTGTCCGTGTGTGCCCGTGTGTGTCCTTGTGTTTCCATCAGGACACACAAGACGTCCGTGTGTGTTCGTCAGCACACACAGGACGTGTGTGGCTGACCGTGTGTATCCGTGTGTGTCCGTCAGCACACACAGGACGTCTGGGGCTGTCCATCAAGACACATATCAGCACGTTGGTTCTTGGACTCAGCACGCTGACCCTTCCCATGGACTGTTCGGGTGATTTTGGCCCACGTGGGCAGTCTTATCAGTACACACAGGACGTCTGTGGGTGTCCGCCAGCACACACAGGACGTCTGTGGGTGTCCGCCAGCACACACAGGACGTCCATGGCTGTCTGTGTGTGTCTGTGTCTGTCTGTGTCTGTCAGCACACACAGGACGGCCGTGGCTTTAAATCAGTACACATATCAGCACGTTGGTCCTTGGACTCAGCACGCTGGCCCTTCCCGTGATTGTTTGCGTCATTTTGGCCCACGTGGGCTGTCCTGTTCAGTACACAGGATGGTGTCGTGGGTGTCCGCCAGCACACATAGGACATCCATGGCTGTCCGTGGCTGTCCGTCAGCACACACAAGACCTCCGTGGCTGTCCTTGTATGTCCGTGTGTGTCCATCAGCACACACAAGACGTCTGTGGGTGTCTTTCAGCACACACATGACGTTCGTGTGTGTCAGTCAGCACACACAAGACGTCCGTGGCTATCTGTGTGTGTCCCTGTGTGCAGTCAGAACACACAGGACGTCCGTGGCTGTCCATCAGTACACATATCAACACGTTGGTCCTTGGACTCGGCATGCTGGCCCTCCCCGTGGACTGTTTGAGTGATTTTGGCAGACGTGGGCTGTCTGTTCAGTACACACAGGAGGTCTGTGGCTGTCCGTCAGCACTCACAAGACGTCTGTGGCTGTCTCTGGCTGTCCGTGTGTCTCCGTGTGTGTCCGTCAGCACACACAGGACGTCTGTGGCTGTCCATCAGTACACATATCAGCACGCTGGTCCCTGGACTCAGCACGCTGACCCTTCCCCTGGACTGTTCGGGTGATTTTGCCCCTCCTGGGCTGTCTGTTCAGTACACACAGGACGTCCGTGGGTGTTTGCCAGCACACACAGGACATCCGTGGCTGTCCGTGTGTCCAACTGAGTCCGTCAGCACACACAGAACGTCTGTGGCCGTCCATCAGTACACATTTCAGCACGTTGGTCCTTGGACTCAGCACGCTGGCCCTTCCCGTGGACTGTTCGGGTGATTTTGGCAAACGTGGGCTGTCTGTTCAGTACACACAGGACGTCTGTGGGTGTCAGCCAGCACACACAGGACGTCCGTGGCTGTCCGTCAGCACAAACAGGACGTCTATGGCTGTCCGTGTGTGTCTGTGTGTGTCCAACGGCACACACATGACGTCCGTGGCTGTCCATCAGTACACATATCAGCCTGTTGGTCCTTGGACTCAGCACGCTGACCCTTCCCGTGGCTGTCTGTTAGCAAACACAGGATGTCGGTGGCTGTCCGTGTGTGTCCGTATGTGTCCGTCAGCACACACAAGACGTTTGTGGGTGTCCGTCAACACACACAGGACGTCCGTGTGTGTTTGTCAGCACACACAAGACGTCTGTGGGTGTCCGTCAGCACACACAGGACGTCCGTGTGTGTCCGTCAGCACACACAAGACGTCTGTGGCTGTCCGTGTGTTTCTGTGTGTGTCCGTCAGCACACACAGGACGTCCGTGGCTGTCCATCAGTACACATATCGGCAACGTTGGTCCTTGCTTCAGCAAGCTGACCCTTCCCATGGACTGTTCGGGTGATTTGGCCCACGTGGGCTGTCAGTTCAGTACACACAGGACGTCTGTGGGTGTCCGCCAGCACACACAGGACGTCCGTAGCTGGCCGTGTGTGTCTGTTTGTGTCCGTCTATGTCTGTCAGCACACACAGGACGTCCGTGGCTGTCCATAAGTACACATATCTGCACGTTGGACCTTGGACTCAGCCCGCTGGCCCTTCCCGTGGACTGTTTGGTTGATTTTGGCCCACGTGGGCTGTCTGTTCAGTACACACAGAACGTATATGGGTGTCCGTCGGCACACACAGGACGTCTGTGGCTGTCCGTCAGCATACACAGGACATCTGTGGCTGTCCCCGTGTGTCCGTCAGCACACACAGGACGTCTGTGGCGGTCCATCAGTACACATATAAGCATGCTGGTCCTTGAACTCAGCACGCTGGCGCTTCCTGTGGACTGTTTGAGTGATTTTGGCCCACGTGGGCTGTCTGTTCAGTACACAATGGACGTCCGTGGGTGTCCGCCAGCACACACAAGACGTCCGTGGCTGTCCGTCCGCACACACAGGACGTTTGTGGCTGTCCGTGTGTGTCTGTGTGTGTATGTGTGTATCCGTCAGAACACACAGGACGTCTGTGGCTGTCCATACATGGGCTGTCTGTTCAGTACACACAGGACGTCTGTGGGTGTCCATCAGCACACATCGGATGTCCGTGTGTGTTCGTCAGCACAACCAGGACGTCCGTGTGTGTCCGTCGGCACACACAGGACTTCCGTGGCTGTCCATCGGTACACATATCAGCCTTATGGTCCTTGGACTCAGCACACTGACCCTTCCTGTGGCTGTCCGTGGCTGTCCGTTAGCACACACAGGATGTACGTGGCTGTCCATGTGTGTCCGTCAGCACACACAAGACGTCTGTGGGTGTCCGTCAGCACACACAGGACGTCCGTGTGTGTCCATCAGTACACATATCAGCACGTTGGTCCTTGGACTCAGCACGCTGACCCTTCCCGTGGACTGTTCGGGTGATTTTGGCCCACGTGGGCTGTCTGTTCAGTACACACAGGATGTCTGTGGGTGTCAGCCAGCACACACAGGACGTCAGTGGCTGTCCGTCAGCACAAACAGTCTGTGTGTGTCCAACGGCACACACAGGACGTCTGTGGTTGTCCATCAGTACACATATCAGCCTGTTGGTCCTTGGACTCAGCACGCTGACCCTTCCCGTGACTGTTTGTGGCTGTCTGTTAGCACACACAGGATGTCCGTGGCTGTCCGTGTGTGTCCGTATGTGTCCGTCAGTACACACAAGACGTTTGTGGGTGTCCGTCAGCACACACAGGACGTCCGTGTGTGTCCGTCAGCACACACAAGACGTCTGTGGCTGTCCGTGTGTTTCTGTGTGTGTCCGTTAGCACACACAGGACGTCCGTGGCTGTCCATCAGTACACATATCGGCACGTTGGTCCTTGGGCTCAGCAAGCTGACCCTTCCCATGGACTGTTCGGGTGATTTTGGCCCACGTGGGCTGTCTGTTCAGTACACCAGGACGTCCGAGGGTTTCCGCCAGCACACACAGACGTCTTAGCTGTCCGTGTGTGTCTGTTTGTGTCTGTCTATGTCCGTCAGCACACACAGGACGTCCGTGGCTGTCCATCAGTACACATATCAGCACGTTGGACCTTGGACTCAGCCCGCTGGCCCTTCCCGTGGACTGTTTGGGTTATTTTGGCCCACGTGGGCTGTCTGTTCAGTATACACAGAACGTCTGTGGGTGTCCGTCGGCAAACACAGGACGTCTGTGGCTGTCCGTCAGCACACACAGGACATTTGTGGCTGTCCCCGTGTGTCTGTCAGCACACACAAGACGTCCTGGCTGTCCATCAGTACACATATCAGCACGCTGGTCCTTGAACTCAGAACGCTGGCCCTTCCTGTGGAATGTTTGAGTGATTTTGGCCCACGTGGGATGTCTGTTCAGTACACAAAGGACGTCTGTGGGTGTCCACCAGCACACACAGGATGTCCGTGGCTGTCCGTCCGCACACACAGAACGTCCGTGGCTGTCTGTGTGTGTCTGTGTGTGTCCGTCAGCACACACAGGATGTCTGTGGCTGTCCATCAGTACACATATCAGCACGCTGGTCCTTGGACTCATCACGCTGGCCCTTCCCGTGGACTGTTCGGGTGATTTTGGCCCACATGGGCTGTCTGTTCAGTACACACAGGACGTCTGTGGGTGTCCGTCAGCACACACAGGATGTCTGCGTGTGTTCGTCAGCACAACCATGACGTCTGTGGCTGTCCGTGTGTGTCCGTCGGCACACACATGACGTCCGTGGCTGTCCATCAGTGCACATATCAGCCTGTTGGTCCTTGGACTCAGCACACTGACCTTTCCCATGGCTGTCCGTGGCTGTCCGTTAGCACACACAGGATGTCCGTGGCTGTCTGTGTGTGTCCGTGTGTGTCCCTCAGCACACACAAGACGTCTGTGGGTGTTGAGGTCACGAAACCCATGGTTCAACCAGAGTCTCACCAAACCGTCCAAAAATTTGAAGGACCATCCACTCCAGAAGATAAGAAATGACCATGTACAGAGCAGAGGCGTGATCCATGCCTATTTTCTCAAAGGAGAACCACCTGATACAAATTCCATTCCCAAACCGAAACAGTTCCAAGGTAAGGTTTTAGAATCTCAAAAGAGGATGAAAGCTGACTTGCTCTATCTTGGTGCAGGTTTACATAGTTTCGAGGTCGAAACCTTGTCAAGAGGGAGGGGATGTTGTTGTGGTCACGAAACCCATGGTTCAACCAGAGTCTCACCAAACCGTCCAAACCGGCCATCTAGAAGGTACCAGCGACCGAGGTTCAGTCCAAGGCGTATATCTCCACAACCAGAAGGACTTTCAACATGAAACCAATTTTATTGGATTCTACACTCAAGAAGTAGTCCAGCCCAATTGGAATCGAGCCAAAGTATTCACGGAGCAAGAAGTTATGAATTTTACAAGTCAGACGTTTCCCAGCCCGTCTATCTGCGAGTACCCGATTTAGAAGGAGATTCCAGCCCAAGGAAGGAGCGGCCTGAACCAAAGCCCATCATAGGATTCAAGAGAAGTTTATCAGCTTTCCAGAAAGCCCAAGATCAGGAGAAATGGCAACGGAATTATGAAGTTATGATCCAATCTCCAAAACCGGTCAAACCAGTTCTACACTTGCCTCAATTGGAAGCTAACCGGTTCAATCAGCTTCAAACCAGACATTGGCGACCAGGAGATATATCTATGCATTCAGGAAGTCTATCCAATGGTCTAGAAGAGTCAGAGAAGTTCATTCCATGCACCAGTCCACATAGGATCAGGAGGATCCTCATTAACCCCAACTTGCCTTATTTGGAGCTTCTTGCCATCCAGCTCCAACAGCTCTTTTTCCTTCAGATTAGGCACGACCTCAGCACCCTCCAAACCATCAAGAAGGTTCCCAGGAAGCTTAGTTATCCCCTCAAACCGTCCAGATACAAGGAGAACACCATCTACATTTATTTGGCCAAGATTCTCATCATAAAGCCTCCAACGGCTAGTTTTCATGGAGCCATCAATTCCTTTGCTTCCAAGTTTATTATTTCGACTTTATTAGTTTCCTTATGTCATTTTATGACTGTTAGAGAGTCCCAGTAGTCGAGCCTATAAAGCTCAAGTTGTTTCTTCATTGTAAATCACCCATCTTTGAAAGTATTATGAATTATTCAGTTTTTCTAGTTTTGTCAAAACTATTGTTCTAAGTCTTTTGAGTGTGTGAGAAACAACTCTGGAGCAACTTGACTTATCAAAGCATCCTTTCATAGAGCTTTGTGGCGTCCATCATCCCATTTCCATCCACCAATCGATCTTGAGAGTGATACACATCCAGCAAGACCGGTTCCATCTTCATTCATCTTCCATCCATCGATCCTTGTTGAGAGTGATACACATCCAGCAACAAAGATTCCATCTTCATCAATCTATCCTTTTTCTATTTGTTTTTATTCATAGTATCATTTTGATTCATATTCATATTTGTTTCTGTTTGCATCATAAAAACTCTAAACTCATAAAAATCGGTTCTCTTTGTTTTCAGGTTTAAACCTTGGTTCCACCATTCAACCAATTCGTGGGTTACCCCCCCCTGTGCCTACAACATTTTGGTATCAGAGCTGAAGCTCCTGAATCAGGTCACTCTATCCTTGCATCATTCATATTTGTTTGCATTTGTTTTCATTAAAAAAAAAAAACAGTTTTTGCATTGTTATTGTTGTTCTTTAGAAAAGAAAACTAAAGAAGGAGTTGTCTAGTTTGATCCACGAAATTCTTTTGAAATACTTGTCTAGTTGTTTGCATTCATTCCCCCCAGCTCCACTTGCCATATTTAGATTTTGTGCATTCATTTAAAAAAAAAAAATCTGCATTTCCATATTTGTTTCTTGCATAAGAAAATTCAAAAAAAAAAAATAAGTGTTAGTTTTCTTTCCATATTTTTTTTTCACTTGTGTTAATTGTCATTCCATATTGATTCATTTCGTTTTTGCATTGAGAAAACCAAAAGAAAAATTATTTGAGCATAGTTTATTCCATTTCGGTTCATAATTGCAATTTTTCGGTTTAATTTTAATTAGCTTGCATTTTTGGTTCTTATTTTGATTCGACCAGGATTTTTCCATACCTTCACTTGATCTTTGAGAGTGTTTTCAGGAAGCCATGGTAGGAAAAACACACGGCCAAAGTCAGATGGCCAAACAGAACCAACAGTTGACAGCTTTGCAAGAGATCAATGATCGGATTGCTCAGTTGAGGAAAAGAAACAAGGCACGAGTCCAACGTCCACAGCAAGGAGAAAGGAGATTTGGAGATGCACCAGAGGCTGTCTATGTCGAGCCCAAGCCACCAGATCCTTCAAGGATCAATCAACATCCAACTTCTCAAACCCATACTCATCATGTTGCTAATTCTCGGTTTGATCATAAATCTTTTGCTGATAAAATTGAACTCTTTACATTTTCAGGAGGAAGAAGCTACCTATTTTGGGAGAGGAACCTTGATGAATGGTTTCACTACAACAACATTCTGAAAGAAGAGAGACTATCTTATGCCATTGATCAACTAAGAGGTAATGCCTTCAAATGGTGGGTACAAGAAGAAGATGATAGATGGTTTTACAAGGAGCCAGCTATCAAAACGTGGAGAGATCTTAAGGAAGTCATGAGGGATGAATTTTCACCAGAACTCACAAGTTCTAAGATCCGAAAGATATACCCAAGGAGGTATCTAACTCATGTTTCCAAAGAAAATCCAGAACCTGTTATTGTCCAAGTAAAGGCTAAGGTAAGTCCTATACTTGATAAATCAGTTAATGAATCATCTACCACTTGTATGAGTCACTTGTCTTTGTCCAAGGATGATAAGACAGGTCCTGAAGTCAAGAAAGAAACGATCTCAAAGTCCTTGTTGGATTTAAAAGTTGTTCATGATTTAAGTCCAAGGAATGATGAGATTTCAAACCCAAAGAAAGAAGAGGCATCAAGCCAAGGTAAGTCTTCTAAATTTAAAGATTTAAAAGATCAGACATGTTCTAGATGTCATAAAAGAGGACACTTTGCTGTAGTTTGCCCTACTAAGAAAGCATTGACAGAAACATCACTAGAAGAGAAAACAGAATTATCTATGAAAAGTGATAGTTTTATTCAATCTGATTTATTGGTTCCAAATTCTTGTGTAATGCACTTGTCTTTGTCAAAGGGTGATGTAACAGGAACTAAGGAGCATGAATTCAAAGGAGAGGAGCCACCAGGCGCCACACCTGTGATGGACCAGAAGATGGTTCAAGACACAATGCAGTCCATGTTGCTTAAAGAAGCAAAACCGGTCATAAAAGTATCCCACCAAGGTAAGTTTCAAACACCACCTTTGGATACTAGTACTGACGTGTGTGTTCTTGGTACAGGTAGAACAAATGAAAGCTATAAGCTTATTGTAGTTCCAAAGAAAGAACCAGACCCTAAGCTCAGCCATGGACCACTTCTAAGTGGAAACCGAAATCAATCTGAACAATCCATTGTTCAAGTTCTAAAACCTATGGTAAGATTCCTTTTAGATAAGCATGTTCTTAATATTTCAATGACAGATATAATGCACTTGCTTTTTGTCCAGAATGTTGAGAATTTTTCAGGTTGCAAAGAAGAAAGCTTCAAAGAAATCCCACCAGATTATCATATGTTGCTAGGAGGATCAACTCCAAAGATGATCAGAAACGTGGCCACCAAAAATTTGAAGGACCATCCACTCCAGAAGATAAGAAATGACCATGTCCAGAGCAGAGGCGTGATCCATGCCTATTTTCTCAAAGGAGAACCACCTGATACAAATTCCATTCCCAAACCGAAACAGTTCCAAGGTAAGGTTTTAGAATCTCAAAAGAGGATGAAAGCTGACTTGCTCTATCTTGGTGCAGGTTACATAGTTTCGAGGTCGAAACCTTGTCAAGAGGGAGGGGATGTTGTGGTCACGAAACCCATGGTTCAACCAGAGTCTCACCAAACCGTCCAAACCGGCCATCTAGAAGGTACCAGCGACCGAGGTTCAGTCCAAGGCGTATATCTCCACAACCAGAAGGACTTTCAACATGAAACCAATTTTATTGGATTCTACACTCAAGAAGTAGTCCAGCCCAATTGGAATCGAGCCAAAGTATTCACGGAGCAAGAAGTTATGAATTTTACAAGTCAGACGTTTCCCAGCCCGTCTATCTGCGAGTACCCGATTTTAGAAGGAGATTCCAGCCCAAGGAAGGAGCGGCCTGAACCAAAGCCCATCATAGGATTCAAGAGAAGTTTATCAGCTTTCCAGAAAGCCCAAGATCAGGAGAAATGGCAACGGAATTATGAAGTTATGATCCAATCTCCAAAACCGGTCAAACCAGTTCTACACTTGCCTCAATTGGAAGCTAACCGGTTCAATCAGCTTCAAACCAGACATTGGCGACCAGGAGATATATCTATGCATTCAGGAAGTCTATCCAATGGTCTAGAAGAGTCAGAGAAGTTCATTCCATGCACCAGTCCACATAGGATCAGGAGGATCCTCATTAACCCCAACTTGCCTTATTTGGAGCTTCTTGCCATCCAGCTCCAACAGCTCTTTTTCCTTCAGATTAGGCACGACCTCAGCACCCTCCAAACCATCAAGAAAGTTCCCAGGAAGCTTAGTTATCCCCTCAAACCGTCCAGATACAAGGAGAACACCATCTACATTCATTTGGCCAAGATTCTCATCATAAAGCTTCCAACGGCTAGTTTTCATGGAGCCATCAATTCCTTTGCTTCCAAGTTTATTATTTCGACTTTATTAGTTTCCTTATGTCATTTTATGACTGTTAGAGAGTCCCAGTAGTCGAGCCTATAAAGCTCAAGTTGTTTCTTCATTGTAAATCACCCATCTTTGAAAGTATTATGAATTATTCAGTTTTTCTAGTTTTGTCAAAACTATTGTTCTAAGTCTTTTGAGTGTGTGAGAAACAACTCTGGAGCAACTTGACTTATCAAAGCATCCTTTCATAGAGCTTTGTGGCGTCCATCATCCCATTTCCATCCACCAATCGATCTTGAGAGTGATACACATCCAGCAAGACCGGTTCCATCTTCATTCATCTTCCATCCATCGATCCTTGTTGAGAGTGATACACATCCAGCAACAAAGATCCCATCTTCATCAATCTATCCTTTTTCTATTTGTTTTTATTCATAGTATCATTTTGATTCATATTCATATTTGTTTCTGTTTGCATCATAAAAACTCTAAACTCATAAAAATCGGTTCTCTTTGTTTTCAGGTTTAAACCTTGGTTCCACCATTCAACCAATTCGTGGGTTACCCCCCCTGTGCCTACAACAGTGGGTGTCCGTCAGCACACACAGGACGTCCGTGCCTGTCCATCAGTACACATATCAGCACGTTGGTCCTTGGACTCAGTACGCTGACCCTTCCCGTGGACTGTTTGGGTGATTTTGGCCCACGTGGGCTGTCTGTTCAGTACACACAGGACGTATGTGGGTGTCAGCCAGCACACACAGGACGTTCGTGGCTGTCCGTCAGCACAAACAGGACGTCTATGGCTGTCCGTGTGTGTTTGTGTGTGTCCAACGGCACACACAGGACGTCTGTGGCTGTCCATCAGTACACATATCAGCCTGTTGGTCCTTGGACTCAGAACGCTGACCCTTCCTGTGGCTGTTCGTGGCTGTCTGTTAGCACACACAGGATGTCGGTGGCTGTCTGTGTCTGTTCGTGTGTGTCCGTCAGCACACACAAGACGTCTGTGGGTGTCCGTCAGCACACACAGGACGTCCGTGTGTGTCCGTCAGCACACACAGGACGTCTGTGGCTGTCCGTGTCTTTACGTGTGTGTCCGTCAGCACACACAGGACGTCCATGGCTGTATATCAGTACACATATCGGCACGTTGGTCCTTGGGCTCAGCAAGCTGACACTTCCCATGGACTGTTCGGGTTATTTTGGCCCACGTGGGCTGTCTGTTCAGTACACAAAGGACGTCCGTGGGTGTCCGCCAGCACACACAGGACGTCCGTGGCTGTCCGCCAGCACACACAGGACGTCCGTGGCTGTCCGTGTGTGTCTGTGTGTGTCCGTCAGCACACACAGGACGTCTGTGGCTGTCCATCAGTACACATATCAGCACGCTGGTCCTTGGACTCATCACGATGGCCCTTCCCGTGGACTGTTAGGGTGATTTTGGCCCACATGGGCTGTCTGTTCAGGATACACAGGACGTCTGTGGGTGTTTGTCAGCAGACACAGGATGTCCGTGTGTGTCCGTCAGCACAACCAGGACGTCCGTGGCTGTCCGTGTGTGTCCGTCGGCAAACACAGGACGTCCGTGGCTGTCCATCAGTACACATATCAGCCTGTTGGTCCTTGGACTCAGCACACTGACCCTTCCCGTGGCTGTCTGTGGCTGTCCGTTAGCACACACAGGATGTCCGTGGCTGTCCGTGTGTGTCTGTGTGTGTCCATCAGCACACACAAGACGTCCGTGGGTGTCCGTCAGCACACACAGGACGTCCGTGTGTGTCTGTCAGCACACACAGGACGTGTGTGGCTGTCCGTGTGTTTTCGTGTGTGTCCGTCAGCAAACACAGGACGTCCGTGGCTGTCCATCAGTACACATATCGGCATGTTGGTCCTTGGGCTCAGCACGCTGACCCTTCCCGTGCACTGTTTGGGTGATTTTGGGTGTCAGCCAGTACACACAGGACATCCGTGGGTGATGTGCCTTATTCCGAGGAACCCGACCATCAGGTAGATCAGGACATTCCAACCGAGGTTCATCATCCCAGTCGAACCAATCAGCAAGGCCGAGCTGTGTACCGGATCGATCCACGGATGGACGGACAGGAGCTTAGACTGAATCCTCGACCGTTCGACCAAACTGACCGTACCAGATCATCTCTCTCCCGGACAACTCACCAATCTCAGACGGACCGTCAAGCCAGAAGCAACTTAGCCCGAGTCGAACAAGGAACTGGACGCGACTTCTCTCTTCTCGCCCGTTTGGAACATACCGACCGTATTGACGAACTGATCGATCCATTTGATCAGTTCATGCACTTTGATCATCCGAATCTCTCTAAGGCACAGATTCTTCATCTTTCAGAAGACTTAGGACGATTATGGTCGAAGATGGGTCAGGAAACGGACTGGCCCGCGACCGTCCTGCTCCTTGCTGCGGTTCAACCAGTCAAACACAAGCCAGCCAAAGGGCACTTTGACCAGGCCGCTTTTGGGGTCAAAAACGGTTACGACGGAATTACCACCCGAAAATCCTCGGAGATCGTATTTCCGAAAGAGTTAGTAAAAGAAGAGATGTAATTTTCGTAAAAATAACCTATACGAGGTTTTTACGAAGAAGTATCCTTTGGGATTCAAACCGAACAAACCAAGCTCGGTCGCTACGTATACACGCCGTCCGGTCGCTACGTAGCAACCAAACCCGAGCCAAGCTCGGTCGCTACGCAGCGACCGAGCGATCGTCCCGCTCGGTCGCTACGTAGCGACCGAGCTCGAGCCAAAGCTCGGTCGCTACGTACCGACCGAGCGATCGTCCCGCTCGGGCGCTACGTAGCGACTGAGCTCAGCCAAGCTCGGTCGCTACGTAGCGGCCGAGTGATCATCCCGCTCGGTCGATATGTAGCGACCGAGCGATCATCCCGCTCGGTCGCTATGTAGCGACTGAGCGATCATCCCGCTCGGTCGCTACGTAGCGACCGAGCTCGAGCCAAAGCTCGGTCGCTACGTAGCGACCGAGCGATCATCCCGCTCGGTCGCTACGTAGCGACAGACCTCAGCCAAGCTCGGTCGCTACGTAGCGGCCGAGCGATCGTCCCGCTCGGTCGCTACGTAGCGACCGAGCTCGAGCCAAAGCTCGGTCGCTACGTAGCGACCGAGCGATCGTCCCGCTCGGTCGCTACGTAGCGACCGAGCTCAGCCAAGCTCGGTCGCTACGTAGCGACCGAGCGATCGTCCCGCTCGGTCGCTACGTAGCGACCGAGTTCAGCCAAGCTCGGTCGCTACGTAGCGACCGAGCGATCGACCCGCTTGGTCGCTACGTAGCGACCGAGCGATCATCCCGCTCGGTCGCTACGTAGCGACCGAGCTCAGCCAAGCTCGGTCGCTACATAGCGACCGAGCACTCGTCTCACTAGGTCGCTATGTAGCGACCGGGCTCGAGCCAAAGTTCGGTCGCTGTGTAGCGATTGAACCTTTCCGAACATCGATACGACACCAGTCCATGCATTCTCGTCAAACCTTCGAATGCTATCTCCCGAAGACCGTGGCAAGCTCAGTCCATGTTTCCCGCTATTCTAATTCATCGATCAAACTTCGCGGATTAGAAACCGCGGAAAACTCGTAGTAAACGTGTCGAGTCGGAAGACGGCCCAAAGGGACCTAAAACACGATTCGAAGCCCATCCTACGATTTTCCTAACCAAAAGCCCGTAAACCACAGCATGGTTTACGCTTGGCCCACAAGGAAGGATAAATGTCAAGTTTCCGCGGATAAATACGGAAGTTTTGAAGATAATTGTGAAGATCGGGAAAAATGGAATATCTCCATTTTTATGCTATGACGGCTTAAGGGCAGAAGAGTAAAAGCGTAAACCGACCTTGGAGCTAGTATATAAGGAGTCCTAGGCGAGGAGCAGAGGAGAGAACTTTTTCAGAGCAAACTTAGCACTTAGAGCAATTTAGGCAATTTTCCGTTTTTGTTATTTCGAGCTGCGACTCAATTAGGTTTAGCCGTCTTAGGGTTGCTAGAACTAGGAATCTCGCCGACAGCTCTCGAGCCCAGGCTTATACCTTGTTGTAACGCTCATACGCAGATTCGGAATAAGATCTACTTTGCTCTCTTTTCGATTTCTTATTTTTATCGTTGTTATTCTCGTGTTCTGATTGCTTGACGTGTGGTAATTAACAGATATCCGGGTCCTCTGGGAAATTAGGGTTTTCCTAGTTTCCTTATTTAAACGGAAATCGACAGTGTGAATTTCGGTTCCCACAGTTTGGCGCTAGAAGGAGGGGGACTTACGGATCAATCTAACCCGCAAAAGCCACACACAATCTGACATGTCAACCAACGACGCGGATAACGTGCAAACTCCTCTTAATGGAGGCAGCGGCACCGATCTCCACACTCCAGTAGCGGACGTATCCGCGGCCAACGCGCAAGCCAACGCCGCGACGCTCGAGGAGTTCAAAAAGATGTTCGCCACCTATGAGAAAAGGTCGGAAGAACAGGATAAGCTCGTGAATACCTTGACCAAACAGGTTGAAACCTTAACGGCAAGGACCCAAGCTATCCGTCCCCGCGGAACCACCAAAATCCGCGGGAAAGGCTCGACTTCGCCACCCCACTCGATAGAACAGGACTCGCGCGGGAACGACCTTCCGGTCAAAACCCTAGCGAGAAATCTCCCGTCGAAAAGGGGAACCCTGAAAATCTTCCGCCCCCTGCAAAGGACTCGGAGGATAACGAAGCCGAACACATTGACCTGGATCCTAGCGATGTCTCCAACGACACCGACGAGGATGTCGACAGACATCCAAGAAGGACCAGAAGCCGATCCGCTCGGGAAGGCTCCCCGTTCGAAAAACCAATGACGGAAGAAGAAGAAGTCGCCTATTGGAACGAACAAGAGGAGCTGGCCGAAAGGCAAACCGAGCTCACTCGCAGTAAACGCCGACAGGTTCGGAAATCCACTGACGAGACATCGGATATCCGCGATCTTCGCGACTACATCACTAAGACTGCGGCAGAAGTGAGAGCCGTAAAGTCTCAAATCCATCATGCTACTAGTGCTGCCCCCGAGATCGATCGACTGCTGGAAGGAGCTCGAAAGACCCCCTTTACCAGTCGCATTTCGGACATGAGGGTGTCCGATCCGGGAAAGATCAAAGTACCGAAGTACGATGGTACGGCCGATCCAAAAGCGCACCTTCAGGCTTTCCACATCGCGATGGGAAGAGCAAGACTGAAGGACGGCGAAAAAGATGCCGGCTATTGCCGCCTGTTCGTCGAAAATCTCGAAGGAGCAGCGCTCGAATGGTTCGCACGCCTTCGTCGCAACACCATCGGGAGTTTTCGACAGCTCGCATCGGAATTCCTCAAACAGTACTCTGTATTCATAGACAGGGAAACCTCCGATGTTGACCTCTGGAGTCTCTCCCAGAGGGAAGACGAACCCCTCCGCGAATTTATCAGTCGGTTCAAGCTGATAATGTCCAGGGTCAGCGGGATAAGCGACAAAGTGGCCATCGACGCGCTGAGAAAGACGCTCTGGTACAAGTCAAATTCAGAAAATGGATAACTCTCGACAAACCGCGAACGATCCAGGACGCCCTCCACAAAGCAACGGACTACATCATAGTCGAGGAAGAAACTAAAGTCTTATCGCAAAAACATAAGCCGGCAAGACCATCCTCGAAAGACGCAGATCCGAAGGGAAAAAGACGTACTCTCGTAACGACAAGTACGTCCATCACGAGGGGGAAGATCTCCAAGGGGCGCATAACTATGCGATCAGTTCGGATCAAGGCCGGACCACGGGCAACACATGGACTCGCAATCAAGGGTATGACGAAAACACCTTCTGCGAGTTCCACCAATCCCGAGGACACTCCACGACCAATTGCAAAGTCTTGGGAGCAAGACTGGCCGCGAAGCTACTCGCTGGAGAGCTTTCGGAAGTAACTAGCGTCAAGGATCTCATCCTCGATTCTGATCGGCCTCCAAAGACGGATAGAAATCCGCCCGCTGAAAAATCCCCTCAACGAAACCATCCTGGGGATAAACGCGGTAGGAGGCCGGATGACAAAGGGAACGATAACAATCGTCGCAGAGTCAATATGATCATCGGAGGATCACAATACTGCGGCGATACCGTGTCGGCCATCAAGGCTTACCAACGGAAGGCAGAGTCAAGTGCAAATTGGCCTACATGGTCTCCTCCTCGAGACGGCCAAAGTTGCTCGATCACCTTCACGGAGGAAGAAGCCGGCGGTATCGACCAACCTCACTGCGACCCGCTCGTCATAGATCTCGTCATACGAGATTTAGAAGTCGGAAGGGTACTCGTCGACACGGGAAGCACGGTCAACGTAATCTTCCGCGACACTCTCAAGCGGATGAGTATCAAACTCGGAGAAGTAATTCCGACGCCAAAACCGCTCACGGGTTTTTCAGGCGAAGTGTCGATGACTCTCGGATCAATCCAATTGCCAGTCATGGCCAAAGAGATCACAAAAATCGTCGAATTCGCGGTAGTCGATCATCCCGCTATCTACAACGTAATCATGGGAACCCCATGGCTCAACGCCATGCAGGCAGTTCCATCAACCTACCACCTGGGTCTCAAGTTCCCAACGCCGAGCGGAGTCGCGGCCATCTGGGATGCCAAAAACAGTCGCGACTATGCTTCCTCGCGGAGCATAAGTTAAGGCAAATCACGGCTTCCACAAACGGCAAACGCGCGAAGATAGATCGATCTTCAGCCAAAAGCGCCCCGGGAGAAGACGAAGTAAAATCGTCTATCAACGCAAACGCATCGGACGTCGAGGCTCGACATAAATCCGAAGCCCACGCAACAACTCAACCGGAACATCCGGAAAATAGCGTCGACCCAGCCACGATCGACACGGTCAAGGCGGACATCGCGACATCTACCGCCGAGTAAGAACACTCGCGGCATGAAACAGAACTACGAGATGGCTTGATCCTCGAAAGGGGTACGTAGGCAGCTCGTCAAAAGACGAGTTCAGCTATCCCCCTCTCTAAAAAGGGGGGGGGGGAGTGGGTGCGTATACTCGTATACTCCCACTTAGAAAAATCTTCATTATTGTAATCGAGTTTTTAGAAACTTCAAAAACTTTTACTACAATATACGTTGTCCTTTCTTATCGAAAACGTTTACGCTTCAGTAAAACACAAAAGAAACTTAAAGGGCACGCCTGAAAACGTTAAGACTCTTGTCTGCGGCCCCTTCCGGCCCAAAAATCGTAAAGATTATCATCTTTCAAAAAAACACGCATAATCCTCGAAATAACTGCGAGACGTCGCAAAAGTTAAAATTCGAGGACAATGCTAACAAATTGTCCGAACGCGACCACCAGAAACCTTAGACCCCGTTCGTCGATTGGCCCCGACGAACACGCCAGCCGTCTTAAACAAACGCAATCCGATCACTCTTTTGATCTTTAAAAACGTCCAGCACAAGGACAAAAGCGCGCAACAACAAAAATCCGAAATTTTGGTTTAGCACTTCCAGTTGATTCTGAGAAGATGCTCGATTCGTACCATACAAGTCATATAAGCCGAGAACATATCGCGGACTTTAAATCGGTGCGAGTCAGGAAGAAATCGCAACAGGAAAAACGATAGCCGGCTAGTCACCGCACAAACCTTAACCGAAAGTAAACCTAGGTCTTGCCCTAAACCCAACGCTCTGGTCTCAAACATCTCAAGGCATGATATCTAAAAGATACGAGATCATAAACCATGTCTCTCCGTTCGTATCTCAATGTTCTCGAAAATCGTAAAGATAAGTAAATTTTTACGAAAATCACGAACGAACCAATAGATTGAACGTCTAATCAGAACTACATACGAGACGACAACTCGTATTTACTTCAACCCTACTCAGGAAAACTCAAAACAAAACATTTATCATATAAATAAACCGCGTAAAGCGGCAAGGGATTCAAAGCCACCAACGGCCAGTCCCGAAAATACAAATACGGCCATCTAGGCCAAAACGAAATCCAAATTCAAAAGGCCACACTCGGCCGAAAACAAGGATAACTGATCCATCCCTCATGATCCAAAGTCAAAGTCCCCGGACAACGAAGCACCAAACGCATCCGCGGGACGATCCACTTCCTCGCCACCATCGTGAAAATCGGTCGGACCCTCCTCGGTATCAGGGGAAACCGGGATGGAATCCCAGAACCCTTGAATCCTCTCGTCAATCGGAGGGATAAGCGCCTCAGCGTGGGCACGGTCACTCATCCCACTCTTAATCAAGCTCATTTCCTCTTCAAACACATAGTCATCGGCTCGCGTCCTCCAAAGACTTCCGACCGAACCACGGCACTCGCGAAAGTCACCCACCGAGGTAAAGGCATTCTTGAGGTTCCCGTACTCAACCTGGAACTGAGATGCACGAGTCTTCATCACCTCGACGATTTCTCTTTTGCCTTTCCTCTCCGCTTTACGAACAGCCCGCGCATGATCACGAGTAAGCTGCGCCTCTCACTCCAGCATCTCGCCTTGCACGCGAGCAAGATCCCGCTCCGCTTTCTCCGCCTTGAAGCGGTACACCATGGCTTCTCTATGGCCCGCCTCAATGGCCGAGCCCAGCAAGCTCAGGCCCTGCAAAATCGATTGGCATGTTATAAATATATACATGGGACAATCACCAAAAAATTCTCAAAAAAAAACTAACCCCATTGATGATGCGAGATCCTTCCGCAACGACTCTTGGCCTCGCCGATTCTTTCGTAGGAGGAGGAGCATCGAAACCCGATGGCAGCCCAGCAAAGAAATCATCGAAATCCGGAATAGGAGCCTCGCTCGAACCGCTCCCGTTGCCGTATGCAAGGTTCGGATCCCATCCTGGAAGCATAGAGTCATCCATCGAAAACTCTATGTCGCCAAGATCGACATCTTTTCCCTTCCAAGAGCTCGACTCCGGCGCAGCTGTCGGAGCTTCGACGGGATTCTGGTCGTCGGGTTTGGAGTCGCTTCCCGTTTCCGCATCCAAAGCAGGACCGGGTTGCACGAATCTCAGTGCCTTCCGAACCCTCTTCAGCGTAAAAGAAGTCCAGAAGAAGGGACCATTCCTGAGAAGATCCCTCACCGAAATGATGTCCTCGGGGAGCGGAGCAAAAGGGTTGATGAAGGGACAATCATTCGGAAACCTCCGGAACAATGGAATGCAACTCTCTTCGACGGATGCAGCGTCTATACGGACAAAGAAAAAGAACTTCTTCCACGAGTTGAAGTTCGAAATAAATCTTAACCACTGACATAAATTTCCGAGGGACCAACCTATGCTTATCCGTACCCCTGACAAGTTGAAGCCTCAAAAGCGCTTCATAATGATCGACGGAAAGGGAAAGGCCATGCTCGTAGCTTAGGATCAGGATCCCAATAAGATGCTGAATGGCAAGGGGTGTCAACTGACTTATCGCAACTTCGAAACGGTTCAACACTCGGACGAGAATTTCGGGTATGGGGAACCAGAGGCGACAACGCACTACGAACGCCTCATAACGAGTAAAGTAACCCTCCGGGGGGTTGTTAGCACATTCCCCGCAGCAGGGAACCCGGAACTCCACAGCATCCGGGATGTGGTAGAACGATCGCATCGTCGCGAGAAACTCGTCAGTAGTCCTGCTTGCATCCTCTTCCTCGACTCCACGATGGACCAGGACCGGGAACAGCTTCTCCTTAGGAGGGGTCAACGAGCCATAATGAGCAACCCACCATGCCTCGTTCTCGGCAGAATGCACCGAGTGAGGCACGAACTCCATCTTCGGAACGACGAGCTCTTCATAAGGACTCGCGGACGAAGACCCTTTTTGGCAATCTTTTTCTTGGTCGACATCTTTACACTTCTCTTGAGAGAATAGAGGAAAAGGGTGGAGAGAAAGATAGAAAGTTTTTTTGAAAGATCTTAGAGAAAACCAAGAAAGTGAAAAAATTATGGAACAAGTTACCTCTCTTCTTATAAGACATGAGGATTTACTATTCAAACTCGGACTTTCGGATATTAATTCCATCCATCACGCCTAACTTGCCAAACATGCCTAACCGCACGCTAGGATCCTACGATGCATGATCCTAACGGGCTGGGGGGCTAACTGTTGGGGTCAAAAACGGTTACGACGGAATTACCACCTGAAAATCCTCGGAGATCGTATTTCCGAAAGGGTTTGTAAAAGAAGAGATGTAATTTTCGTAAAAATAACCTATACGAGGTTTTTACGAAGAAGTATCCTTTGGGATTCAAACCGAACAAACCAAGCTCGGTCGCTACGTATACACGCCGTCCGGTCGCTACGTAGCAACCAAACCCGAGCCAAGCTCGGTCGCTACGCAGCGACCGAGCGATCGTCCCGCTCGGTCGCTACGTATCGACCGAGCTCGAGCCAAAGCTCGGTCGCTACGTAGCGACCGAGCTCGAGCCAAAGCTCGGTCGCTACATAGCTAATACCTAATAGTGGGTTGCCTCCCACTCAGCGCTTGGTTATAGTCATTTAGCTTGACTGTGGTAGTGATTGGCTATTTGGTGGAGAAACAGCTGCTTGTTGGAAAACAAGCATCCACGTCATCTCTGCACATTCTGGACCAAGATGCAATGAAACTTCTTGTGGCCTCATCATTTATTGTCCATTTGTAATCCATCTTTTCAAGTGCATTGGAGATGTTTTGTAGCCTATCTTGAATGTTGTCAATGCTGACCTTGTACCAGCCTATGTTGTCATAGGCGTATGCTGAAAGTTCTGTCAGTTCTTTTTGCATTGACTCTAACGTCTTGTGTATCAGCTGCACGCCGACTAGTGTAGAATCGGCGTCAATCGATGTGATTATGTGGGCGGCGGTCGATCTTGGCGACTTACCATCGAGCGATTTCGCTCGCTTCCTGTCGATCGATGCTGATATCTGGTGCTGAGCTGCGAGTTGCCTCTGAATGGCTTTGACTTCTTTCTTTAGCCATTCTGTGTGGCTGTCTAGTCCACTGATTTTGTTGTCGAATGGAAAGTAGATTTCATCGCAGCGTTTGTCAAGTCGTTCCTCCATGTTGTCTATAGCAGTGTAGATCTTCGATGTGGTCTTGTCAACCTCTGCTGCTGCGTAAGGAAGTAACTCCACAAGATTCTTGCCATCGATCCAAGGCCCTCATAGCCTGTCGATCGATGCTGAATATGCCTGCAAAAAATTTTGATTAGTAATGTTATCAATATCCCTTTGGGCATGAAGTAACTGACTAGACAATTTGTTTAAATCTATCATGACTGGTGATATAAAGCGGTCATGCATGTCCTCGTAAGTCCACAGCCTCTCATTCATGGCTGAGACCTTAGCGTCGAGGGATGTGATTGTACACATGTCGATCGATGTGGCTGGTTGTTGGTCCTTCTTGGGAATGGTATCCAGATCTTGCTGTAGTAGCTCGATTTTAGTGCTCAGCCAGTCCACATTGTTGTTGAGAGGGTAGTACACGTCGTTTATCCTTGTGTCGATGTATGAGACTTCCCATTCATCCTTGTGTTGTGCTGAACATTGCGGTTCTTCAGGGATTTGGTCTGTAGGAAGACTGACGTCAATCGATGGTGCATGTGGTGCGTCGATTGATGCTGAGGTCGTGGCTTCCTTCTCAAGTTGCTGTCGTAAACTCTCAATTTCTGTCCTCATTTTTGCCATTCTTCTGAAAAGCTCATTGTAGCCTCTATCCAAAGGTTGATGTATATCTTCTACCAATGATTCGAGCTCCTCTCCCAGTCTTTCCTGAGCTCGACAAATACCAAACACCATCTCATTGATTTCATCTTTGGTGTAGAGTTCTGGTGCCAGTCTTGTGAGTGTGAAGGAAGTGGCTTGTTCTGGAAGACAGATGTGGCTCTCTTCAAAAAGAGATGCTCTTTCCAGTAATTTCCTGATGTCGTCCTTTGTGACAGGTATCATCTCACCAGCTACGCCTCGTGCGTGTCCACACTCATTTCTGTAGACTCCATACTCGTCCCTTCGTTCCCAAGTGAACTTCCTGGCTTCGTACATGTCAAAAGCGCGGTTTCCAAATTCATAACATCTGTCGATCGACGTTGGTTCATCCCTATCGATCGACGTTGGTGTTAACCTGTCGACCGATGTCTCAGTTGTCCCGTCGATCGATGCTTGCCCTTTTGGTTGGCGTGATAGATCTGGATTGATTTCTGTTGTGGCGACTCCTACGTGATTGTTTGGATATGTTTGAATGACGTCTGGAGTGCCACGTTGCTGTGAGAATAGGTTGTTAGGTCCATTGGCTACTTGAAGGATATCTGCTATGTCCTCTTTGTACACTTTAAGATCCTTCCATCCATTGCACGTGCGTTACCATCTGGGTCCTTGAAAATACCAAATTCTTCAGGTGTTCGAAAACCGTAATCAATGTTTGCAATATCAGTCAATTTAGAAATAGAAATATTAGGGTTTAGAGTAGTATCGATCGATGTAGATACAAATGCATCGATCGATGGCAGAGTAATTTCTGCAGAACATGTGTAGATGGAAGAGTGTTCATCTTTTTTGCTTGTATGTCTGCTCTGGTGTGTGGAGGTGGTTTCGGTGGTGCAAAACGTTTTATATAGGTATCTATAAACCTAGTTGGAGAGGGAATATTGTCCTGCTCCTGAATTTTTGCTGCGGCGCGAATATCGATCGATGTTCCTGTGTGGGTGTCGATCGATGTGAGCGGTAGTTTTGCTGGACGAGGATGGGTATCGACCGATGTGGAGCGCACTTCAGCGATCGATGTTGGAAATGTGTTGGTGAACTTATGTGTTTCAAATCTTTCATCCTGCAAAGACATTTCTATTGCACGTTCTTTCCAATAATCCTCATCGTATTCCTCTGTATGTTCCTCGTTAGATGAAGTAATTACAGTGTCAACTGCAAAACTTTCATGGAAGTCACTGTCTGCCCAACTGCCTATGGAATAATCATCACGTCCTCTCTTGCTTGGAGGTTGGAAGGAAAAGTGGGGGAACAATGATTAGGTGGAGCGAAATGGTCAACCGGCTGCTTTACGTCGAGTGACGGGTTGTTTCGGTCATCGGTCACAATTGACTCATTGGAATCGATCGATGGAAAGTTGGGAGTGTCGATCGATTCCGAGTACTCTGTTTCGTACTCCGATTCATACTCTGCTCCACAATGGCATGCGCCAATGAAGCCAAGTTCTTTCCCGTAATCTACAGAATTAATAACCTTTCTCTTAGGTCGGATGAGGTCATAATGGATGTAGGTGTCTATCAGCGTCAGACACAATTTGTTTTTGTTCATGTCACATACGGCTCCTACTGTAGCCAGGAAAGATCTTCCAAGCAGAAGTGAAGAGTTCCAGTTAAGCTCGATGTCTAGGACATGAAAATCTACAGGGACAATGGCATTACCAATCTGTACCTCCAGATCTCTTATGATACCTCCTGATCGTTTTTCTGAAAGATCCACGAATGTGAAGGATTCTGTTGAAGGTTCGATGGTCAAACCAAGCTGGTCTGCCATGATCCTAGGGAGGATACTAACTGATGCTCCTGTGTCACACATTGAATGGGGAAATTCAACACCCTTGACTACGCATGGTATTGCAAACTTCCCAGGATCACTCTTCTTCGTCAATGTGATCCTTTGTCTCATCGTCTCTCTGACTTGATGAAACATTCTCCTAATGTCCTCCTCAGTTACCTTTGTTTCTCTGAAGAACATCCACAACCGGTGTGTGAAGTAAGCTTCATCAAAAGCTTTTTCGATTGGGATTCTCAGGACTCTTTTAGTGAAACCATCCATCTCTTTATCGTTAGCTTCCCGCTTAAGGTTTTTCGGAATCTTCTCCTTTCTTTTCCTTAACCTTCTCCCTTCAGTTTCTTTATTTTCTTGAACTGGTTCTGGTGAACTATTTAAAGGGTTGGGTTTTGGTTCGGGTGGGCTAGCTAATGGTTTAGGTGGTGGTCTGAGTGCGTTGATGTAATCATTATCGATTGAGGGTAACCGCACTCGGTATGTCAGAGGTGCCTGTCGATCGATGGGAGGTGGGGTGTGACGATCGACGTCGGACTCACCCTGTCGATTGATGGTTGACTCAACCGGTCGATCGATTTTATCATAGAAAGGGGAGGGTGGGTGAGGATGCTTAGCTGCGAATTCTTCATGAGTTAGAATTCGAACTGCATTGCAATCGGTCGATTTAGCGGACGACGTCGATCGATGACTGGAGTAATCCGTCCATCGATCTTTGTCATGGTCTGTCGATCGATGCGAGTTCATCGACATCGGTCGACACCATTGGGATCCGCCGAGACTCATGGAACTTTTGATTTCGAAGTCTCCTTCCTCAAGCTTTTCATTTCTCACCACTTGCCATAAATCATCATCTATGATGGCATTTACGTGGTGTTTCCCTTTGTCGGCTCCTGCCTCTCTAGTGAAAGCTTCTTGTCTTTTTATAGTCTCGCCCGTGTGAATTACTTGCGTTTCAAGTTTTCTCACCTGAGTCCCTAAGGTCTCGATTTTGGTGTTCAGATTGTTGTAGGCGGAGTCTATTTTACCATTAAAATCCACGGTGATTTGTTGTTGTCCCAACAGTACTCGATCAAGCATTTCTTCGATCTTGCTTTCCTGAGTCTGGGGTGGTGGATTTTGGTAGTAAGAGTTCGAGTAGCTTTTGCTGTTGTTGAAGTGTTTTTGAAATTGTGAACTCTGGTTACTTCTTTGACCATTTCCAAAGAAGTTTTTGTAACCAGAGTTCACAATTTCAAAAACCCTTCAACAACAGAAAAGCTACTCGAACTCCTACTACCAGAATCCACCACCCCAGACTCAGGAAAGCAAGATCGAAGAAGTGCTTGATCGAGTACTGTTGGGACAACAACAAATCACCGTGGATTTCAACGGTAAAATAGACTCTGCCTACAACAATCTGAACACCAAAATCGAGACCTTCGGGACTCAGGTGAGAAAACTTGAAACGCAAGTGATTCAGACTAGTGAAACTATAAAGAGGCAAGAAGCTTTCACTAGAGAGGCAGGAGCTGACAAAGGAAAACACCACGTAAATGCCATCATAGATGATGATTTCTAGCAAGTGGTGAGACATGAAAAGCTTGAGGAGGGAGACTTCAAAATCGAAAGCTCCATGAGTCTCGGCGGATCCCAATGGTGTCGACCGATGTCGATGAACTTGCATCGATCGACAGACCATGACGAAGATCGATGGACGGATTATTCCAGTCATCGATCGACGATGTCCGCTAAATCGACTGAATACAATGCATTTCGAATTCTAACTCATGAGGAATCCGCAGCTAAGCATCCTCACCCACCTCTCCTTTCTATGATAAAATCGATCGATCCGTTGACCCAACCATCGATCGACAGAATGAGTCCGACGTCGATCGTCACAACACACCTCCCAACGATCGACAGGCACCTTTGACATACCGAGTGCGGTTACCCTCAATCGATAATGACTATATCAACGCACTCAAACCACCACTGAAACCATTAGCTAGCCCACCCGAACCAAAACCCAACCCTTTAAATAGTTCACCAGAAGGTTAAGGAAAAGAAAGGAGAAAATTCCTAAGAACCTTAAGAGGGAAGCTAACGATAAGGAGATGGATGGTTTCACTAAAAGAAACCTTAGAATCCCAATCGAAAAACCTTTTGATGAAGCTTACTTCACACACAGGTTGTGGATGTTCTTCCGAGAAACAAAGGTAACTGAGGAAGACATTAGGAGAATGTTTCATCAAGTCAGAGAGAAGATGAGACACATGATCACATTGTCGAAGAAGAGTGATCCTGGGAAGTTTGCAATACCATGCGTAGTCAAGGGTGTTGAATTTCCCCATTCAATGTGTGACACAGGAGCATCAGTCAGTATCCTCCCTAGGATCATGGCAGACCATCTTGGTTTGACCATCGAACCTTCAACAGAATCCTTCACCTTCGTGGATCTTTCAGAAAACGACTAGGAGGTATCATAAGAGATCTGGAGGTACAGATTTGTAAGGCCCTTGTCCCGGTAGATTTTCATGTCTTGGACATCAAACTTAACTGGAACTCTTCACTTTTGCTTGGAAGATCTTTCCTAGCTACAGTAGGAGCGTATGTGACATGAACAAAAACAAATTGTGTCTGACGCTGATAGACCCCAACATCCACTACGACACTATCCGACCTAAGAGAAAAATTATTAATTCTGTGGATTACGGGAAATAACTTGGCTTCATTGGCGCATGCCATTGTGGAGCAGAGTACGAAACAGAGTACTCGGAATCGATCAACACCCACACCTTTCCATCGATCGATTCCAATGAGTCAACGGTGACCGATGACCGCAACAACACGTCGCTCGACGTTGATCATCCGGTTGACCATTTCGCTCTACCTAATCATTGTTATCCACACTTTGCCTTCCAACCTCCAAGCAAGAGAGGACGTGATGATTATTCCATAGGCAGTTGGGCAGACAGTGGTTTCCATGAAAGTTTTGCAGTTGACCTTGTAATTACTTCACCTAACGAGGAACATACAAAGGAATACGATGAGGATTATTTGAACGAACGTGCAATAGAAATGTCTTTGCAGGATTAAAGATTTGAAACACATAAGTTCACCAACACGTTTCCAACATTGTTTGACGAAGTGCACTCCACATCGGTCGATACTCACCCTCGTCCAGCAAAACAACCGCTCACATCGATCGACACCCATACAAGAACATCGATCGATATTCGCGCCGCAGCGAAAATCCGGGAGCAGGAGAATATTACCTCTCGAACTAGGTTTATAGATACCTATTTAAAACGTTTTGCACCCCTGAAACCACCTGCACAAACCAGAGCAGACACACAAGCAGAAAGATGAACACTCTTCCATCTACATCAACAGGAAAATCCACGAAGAGCAATCATCTCAAGAACACAAGTTCTGCAGAAATTATTCTGCCCTCGATCGATGCATCTGTATCAACATCGATCAATACTACTCTTAAACCTAATCTCTCTATTTCTAAATTAAATGATAATGCAAACATTGATTACAGTTTTCTAACACCTGATGAATTTGGTATTTTCAGGGACCCAGATGGCAACGCACGTGCAATAGATGGAAGGATCTTACAAGTGTCCAGAGAGGACATAGCAGTTATCCTTCAAGTGGCCAATGGACCTGACAACATATTCTCACAGCAACGTGGCACTTCAGACGTCAATCAAACTGATCCAAACAAACACGTAGGAGTCACCGCAACAGAAATCAATCCAGATCTATCATGCCAAACAAAATGCCAAGCATCGATCGACGGGACAACTCGGACATCGATCGACAGGATAACACCAACGTCGACCGATAAGGATGACCCGACATCGATCGACAGACGTTATGAATTTGGATACCGCGCTTTTGACATGTACGGAGCCAGAAAGTTCACTTGGGAACGAAGGGACGAGTATGGAGTCTACAGAGATGAGTGTGGACACGCACGAGGCGTAGCTGGTGAGATGATACCTGTCACAAAGGACGACATCAGGGAATTACTGGAAAGAGCATCTCTTTTTGAAGAGAGCCACATCTGTCTTCCAGGCCAAGCCACTTCCTTCACACTCACAAGACTGGCACCAGAACTCTACACCAAAGATGAAATCAATGAGCTGGTGACTGGTATTTGTGGATCTCAGGAAAAACTGGGAGAGGAGCTCAGCACCAAAGATGAAATATTACGACAGCAACTTGAGAAGGAAGCCACGACCTCAGCATCGATCTACGCACTACATGCACCATCGATCAACGCCAGTCTTCCGACAGACCAGATCCCTGCAGAACCTCAATGTTCAGCAGAACATAAGGATGAATGGGAAGTCTCATACATCAACACGAGGATAAACGACGTGTACCAACAACCAGCCACATCGAGCTACTAAAATCGAGCTACTACAGCAAGATTTGGACACCATTCGCAAGAAGGACCAACAACCAGCCACATCGATCGATGTGTGTACCATCACATCGCTCGACGCTAAGATCTCAGCCATGGATGATAGGCTGCAGACTTACGAGGACATGCATGACCGTTTCGTATCACCAGTCATGCTATATTTAAACAAATTGTCTAGTCAAATACTTCATGCCCAAAGGGATATTGATAAATTTACTAATCAAAATTTTTTGCAGGCAAACTCATTTTCGATCAACAGGCTACGAGGGCCATGGAGCGATGGCAAGAATCCTGTGGAGTTATTTCCCTACACAGCAGCAGAGGTTGACAAGATCACATCCAAGATCTACACTGCTATAGACACCATGGAGGAACGACTTGACAAACGCTGCGATGACATCTACTTTTCATTCGACAACAGAATCAGTGGACTAGACAGCCACGCAGAATTGCTACAGAAAGAAGTCAAAGCCATTCAGAGGAAAATCGCAGCTCAACACCAGATATTAGCATCGATCGACAGGAAGCGAGCGAAATCGCTGGATGGTAAGTCGCCAAGATCGACTGACGAACACTTAATTGCATCGATCGACACCGAGTCTACACCAGCCGGCGAGCAGCTGATACACAAAACGATAGAGTCAATGTACAAGGAACTGAAAGAACTTTCACCATACGCCTATGAAAACATAGGCTAGCACCAGATCAGCATTGACAACATTCAAGATAGGCTACAGAACATCTCCAATGTACTTAAGAAGATGGATGACAAGTGGACAAGAAATGATGAGGCCACAAGAAGTTTCATTGCATCTTGGTCCAGAATGTGCAGAGATGACGTGGATGCTTGTTTTCCAACAAGCAGCTGTTTATCCACCAAATAGCCAATCACTACCACAGTCAAGCTAAATGACTATAACCAAGCGTTGAGTGGGAGGCAACCCACTATTAGGTATTTTATTTTGGTTTTATTAGCTAGCATTTATTTACTTTTTTTTTATTTCTTTCATATTTAGGAGACCCAAGTAGGAGGACCTGAATATCGACCGCCGACGAGATGTCGACATCGCTCGACATAGACAAACACACGACGATCGATGCAACATTTTCACATCGATCGATATCTAATCCGGTCAGATGTATCTTCCTTACTTGTTACATTTCGTACTTATGAATTATTCCATCATAACTCCGACTGAGTTACACTGGGACAGTGTAGTTTAAGTCTGGGGGGAGATTTACTGATATAATTTATTTTATAATTATATAAAAGGAATTTTAAAAATTATGCTTAACTATTGAAAATGGGACTATGATCATATATTGATTTAAACTTGAATATCTAACCAATCTTTAGCACCATTTTAGATTTACTGATTGCAGATAGCACTATAGATGCTAATGTAGATCAACCTATCAACTACACACTTGTCTTGACCGTATGAAGTAACCAAAGCTGATTTACAACACTAAACCTGACTTAACCGCTTGTCTTGGGGCTTGGTATACATGGGATCAGATTCTTCAGACAGGTCTGGAAGGTAACGCCTTGTGTAGATTATTTATCACATTTTTTCTCTCTAAATTTCGACCATATATTAGTTAGTGATTTATATTTCAGTTCTATCCATTTAAAAAAAAATAATAATAATAATAATAAGATCTATTGCTTACTTAGGATGAGTCTGAACATGACTTGGTGGCTAAAACCATTAAGGCTTGATTCATAAAGACTCCAATAAAAGAGTTCGAAACGGGACTTGGAGGCGGCAATCTTCAAGGCTCGCTTTCATAAAGAATTCTTGGATATAGGTCAAAAAGAAGTGAACAGAGCTTCATGGCTACCACCATTAAGTTTTGATTCATGGAAGCCTGTCCAATCTTGGTCACTGATCCTGCAATGGAAGCAGACTTTGACTCAAAGAGAAAATTAGAGAGAGAGAAATTAGGAACTAACTTTTACCTGCAGTTCCAGATACTTGTCTGAAATCCTTTCATCCTATGATCGATACTCCCAAGGTAAAGCATTCACTTTATATTTATGCTAAGAAATGAAGTCAGTAGAGCGGATGTCAGACGTGAATTGCTGAGTTGTGTTATGTTAGAAATGCTAAGCTAGGGTATTCCATAGTGTGCTTCTGTGATTAGGACTTCTTAGATGTGGTTGCAAAATTGTTGAGGAAAAGATTTCTAAGCTTTAAAATCTGTAGTCCCTAATATTTTCAAACCTCTTTCAGAGAGACTGCCTGTATGTTTTGCTTGAGGACAAGCAAAAGGGTAAGTCTGGGGGAGTTGATATACCTTGGATTTGACCCGTTTTCATCCATGGTATATAGGTGTTTTACTATATATATCTATTTTTTCTACTCTTCTAGGTATGTTTTCAGGTTCAGGTGCATTTCGGAGTAAAGCTATGACTTTGGAGCATTTTGGAGCTTAAAAGACATTTCATCCGAGCTGACCATGTAGAGGTCAACGAGAGGAAGAACAATCGATCGATGCACATCCAGTGCTGTCGATCGACACCATGAGATTCCTCGACAAATGAAGATTAATATCGATCGATGTAAACAAGTACCATCGATCGATGTCGAGACATTGGACATGCGACATTTTGGATCCAGCGGACTTGAAGCCAAAGTCCAAGCTAAATTACAAAAATTCCCTGACGAGTTTTTAACCTAGTAGATTATATACTGCCTAAGTGTTTTGACGGCAGAGAGAGCTTTTTGTTACAGTTTTACTTTGAGAGAGAGAGAGAGAGAGAGAGAGAGAGAGAGAGAGAGAGAGAGAGAGAGAGTTTTGGAGAGAAGATCACTTGTGATTGGAACTCCTTGTTTTTATTTCTTTTCATCTATACTATGAATTCCCATTTCTTCATTGTCATGAATTGCTTTGCTATGTCTGAGTAGTTCATTTATTAGATCCAGGGTTCAGATAGGTTTGTGCGATTAGCCCCAAACTATAGATCTGTCTTGTTGTGATATTCATGATAGATTTGTATTCATTGCTTGTTTTAGCCTTGCTAACTAGAACATGATCATAGGATTGCATACTCAAGCACCCTTCTTATCCCATCCTGACATCAATCTATCATATCAGGACTGTTAGAGAGGGCTAACCGCCAATTTAGTATCTTAA
>NW_022610698.1:55000-59009 GCF_000309985.2 Brassica rapa
CTGCCATGATCCAACTTCCAAGTAACAGGAACCTGCATGAAAACAAGTCAGCAATCAATTTCCGTGACTCACAGTGTTTGGTTCGTTGTGGCTTTGACCCTTGCCCGAATCCTCGACCAAAACCCTTTCTTGAACACCTCAAGTGGCCTCCTATCGCAAATGACCTCAATAACGTGCCTAACCTTGAATGGCCTCCCTGGAACAACTCTCAACTCAAACAGAAACTTCTATAGGCGTCGATCCAAAACTTGTGTAGTAACTGATCCCGAAAACTCTTGAAAACTATCGAAACCTCTTGCTTTCTCTCTTTACTTTCTTTCACGTTTTTAAACTGATCTGAAGTTGTCTGGATGTGTTGAAATGTGAAGGTGGGCGTGCCTATTTATAGAATACAGCAGCCAATCAGATTCAGGTCGGTGGCAGCCCGTGTGTCGGCTCACATGGCTCAGGTTGCATGCGCGGCGGGACCTCGTGCTCCACATGTCTTTCAGCATGGCCAGGGCTCATGCAAAGTGACACCTCTTATCCTTCCTGGACGACTAGATGTTCATCAGCATGTCTGGATCACATGCACGGCAACACACGGTGCCCACATGTCGATCAGCATGCTGCGGTTGCAGATATGGCGACATCTCGTTCTTCTGTGTGTCAGTCCGTATGTGCTGCTTCCATGCGTGCCGACACCTCGTGCTTGTGTAGACAGACAGCTTATCATATGGTTGACACCACGTCCTGATGACATGCATTGAGACGCCTCCAGCTTCTCGGTCGATTTACGCGATCTTGACCCTTCCGGCATATTTTTGGCCCACGATTAATCCCAAATATTTTCCTGCTCCCGTTCTGACGTTCGGAATATTTTTAATAAACTCCAGACTCCATTATAACCTTGACGGTAATATTTCCCGAGCCTCCGGCTTCCTCGAAGAATTCCATAATACCAAAATTAGGGATTTTGGTAACTTCGGGTTTTTCCGTCTTGCTTCGTCCCCGTCGTGCTTGCTTCCTGTCATGCTTAATTTCTGTCCTGCTCCCAAATTATGATGTCTCTGAATTAATATTCCGCTAATATGAAGTTTTGCGGATTACTTCGTGGTTAAGAAACGTCGGGTTTCAAAAACGTCGAGCTTCTAAAACCATCGTCCTTGAAAAATGTGATGCTTCCAAAACCTCCGTCTGATCAATCTGAGACATCTTCTAACTATAGTCGAGGAACTTATTCGAGTCATAGTTAACTCACGATCAATTCTTCGACCACCTCGTTCTTCAAAATTTCCCGATCGATCTTTATCGCCCGCGATTCGACCACCAAGTTGGTGTTCGACCAATCTTCTGTCTCGACCATTCTTATCCCGAAGGGCGGGTTATCACATTCTCCCCCCCCCCCCCCTTAATAGAATTCGTCCTCGAATTCTTAGTTGCGCAATCGCTTATCGTTACGACATTCTCAACTCGTCTCCATATATCTTTACGCTGTCCACAACGGTTCCTTGAGTGTCTTCCTCAAGGTCTCCTCAATTGTCTTCATATCTCTTCACTGGAATGATCACCGAGTCGTCCTCTTGCCTCTACTCTGCTGGAACACTCATTCGGTATAATACTATCTTGTCCTCTCGATTGATACCATACTCGTACTTAGTCACTTCTTCAACTTGATTTCTTGTGATGATCAAGTCTTCCATATCTATCATGTCCTTTCGATAGATATCTCCTCAGAACCAAACATGTACCCAACATAGCCACCAATCTTCAAGGGTTTGGTCTTCGGGGGTCATTACCTGCCACAACGTTCCTACACAAAACAAGAACACAAACCACAAGTTCTCGTGCAAAAGCACAGAACGTCTATTAAAAAAACTAATATTTTCCCAACACATCAGAACCAATCAGGAAAATAAACACTCAAACAAGGAAGTTAAAACCCTTACTTACCTTGTAGGTCTGAAGGTTAAGGTTTTTCTAAAGATCTAGATCCTATTTCTTCTCTTTCTCGGGGGTCTGTCTTCCAGTAGGGCAAGTGGGGAATGTTCTTCTGCTAATGCAACTTTCTCTGCCATGCAGTGTCGAGCAATGTGACCAACCTCTCCACAATAAAAACATCCTTGGTTTCCATCCCAAGATTTTGAGTCATGGCTTCTTTTCCTAGATAGGCCTTGCTGACTGGAATCCTTGAACTGAACTATATGTTTTCCCTTCTGGCCACTAACGCCTTTTCTTTTTGATTCATACTTGGCTTCTGCTGCTACCGCAACTTCCACATTTACGGCCCTCTCGACTAAGTCTGTGAGATTTCCATAGTTGCCTACCGCGACTCTGCTACCTAGTTCAGATCGCAATCCATACATGAAGTTTCAGATCATTGTTGCTTCGTTCTCTTGGCCGTTAAATACATAGCGACGAAGACTTGTGAATTCCGCTTTATATTCTCGTACTGTCCTATCCCCTTGGGTAAGATTGATGAACTGCCTCTCCAATCGATGTCTTGCCTCGGGTGGGAAGTACTTCCTTCTGAACTCCTTTTGAAATACATCCCAAGATGTAATATGATTTCCATGTTGACGTTCCACGCTTTCCCACCAGTTACGAGCATCTCCTTGTAGATAGTAAACCGCCACTCTCTTCTTGTATTTTTGTGGACAGATCATGGCTTCAAAGTTTATATCCATCATGTGCATCCACTCTTCTGCCTCAAACGTGTTGATTCCTCCTATGAACTTATATGTTTCCAAGCCCTTCATCGTCTTCAAGATCTTCAGATACTCCATGTTTAAGGATTCCTCAGGTTGTGCAATCCTTGAAACTTGGCATAGCATTTGAGTAAACAAATCTACCAGAATTCCCAGTGGAATTTCAGCCTCTTGATTCCCTCTACGTCTTGGTTGTTCATTTGAATATGAACTTGCTGGCAACGGTGATTGACTATGTCCTGACTTCTTGAAAACTGATTTCCATAACGTTGACTCATATCTCGGTGATCCATTCTGTCCCTTGTAGAAAACCCTTGTTCTGAATCCCCAAATGCTCGACCATCTTTTGACGACCATCCCCACTGCCTACCTTGACTTGCACCCCAATTATTCATCTACAACCAACGAAAAGGTAAATCCTAAATTTCTTACCCAGAATGGCTGGACGTGACCGGAATACTCTAAATGCCTTTCAAATATTTTATGACTCGATAAAATATTTGAAAACCGATTAAAAACGCAGGTTCTGAAAGCATGGACGAAACCATGCTCTGATACCACCTCTGTAACACCCCCGAACCGTCCTAGGCATAGGTCGAGCCATCGGCCAACAATCAAAATAAGAACATGACCGACGGACGACCCACACCAAGGGTTGGAGATGAAAGGCCAATCGGCCAGCCAACAATCAAACAAGAACATGACTGACCGTCCAACCCAACAGCATTGGTCCGGAAGCGCTACATGACGGGCTAGGGACAATCCAGTCAAAGTCACAGAACTTAATCCGCAACATCGACCAGTTCATCCCCTAACACGTCCCGCTAAATCATGGCTTAAGGCTTTGCAACCCGTACTATGAGTTAACGGTTCCGTTAGATCGCGGCCTAAGGCTTTTCAACCCGTACCTAAACCTAACGTTGTGTTTAGACCAGACAAGTCTATTTATCAGAGAACCATTGTAACGAATATAAAACATCACTTTTATTAAATATAGTAAAGATTCGTTACAAGTAAAATATTACAGATGGATCCAGGCCTAGTGCCAATATCGATTCAAAGAATTTAAGTAGTACCGTTTTACAATAGGAAAGGCAAAAGTACTTCCGGTGCTCCTAACGTCCAGCTTCCATGCTACCCGGTCTCCCACTAAGGTTTCCTGCAACAATAGGTGAGTTTATTAATGAGTAACCTAATGTCACCAATCAGTGAGCCAGGACCCCAACTAACAAATACAACCCCTCGCCATCCCAACCCAACAATCTAAGACGAGGAGTTCACCTAACAATAACAACAATAATAATCATCACTCGAGAATTCCC
>NW_022610699.1:0-22652 GCF_000309985.2 Brassica rapa
ATATATGGGCTGGCGATCTATTTCCCACCAGAACTATGGTGTCGCACTATTTCTCCATCAAACTATTGCCTCGTTTCGTTTCCCCACCAAACGAAAGTTAAATATCTATATACCCACCATATCAAAGTTAAATATCTCTTTCCCCACCCGACAAAAGTTAAACACTCAAATCCACATAAAACCATGTTTAGTTGGTTATTTAGTTTGGTTAAGACGGGTTAGTAATACCGAATCTCGACTTAACCGAACTTAATTATTTTTAACCCGACTTAACCATCCTAATCTATCTAAACCCAAAAAAATCCCCAAATCAAAAACCCAAGAACCCTAGAACGTGAAATAGAGAGAGTGGGAGAGAATTCCTGAGAAAAAAACAACAGGAAATCGATTGAATTCGTGTTTACCATGTCTGTAGTATCTATAATCGGCGAAGGAGAGTTCGAAATTGATGATGAAGAATATGAGCGAGAAGAGTTTGAACTCGACGAATTGTTGCGAAATTTCGTGAGTGAGCCGCCAATTCAGCATGACGTCTTGCCTGAGAGTGATGAAGATAATGAGGAAGAAGAAGATCCTGAAGCCCCACAGAGAATGAGGACGCATATACGCCGTGGTGATGGGCATTTGTACCGAGACCAGACATTCTTCAATGGTGTGGCTTTCAAAGACAGAGTCCTCGATTATGCTCTTAGGACTCGCTGCAATATCAGACAATACAGGTATGATAAGGATAAGCTTGGTTTCGAATGTGCTGGTCATGGCGAGAATGATGAAGCTTGTGGCTGGAAAATTTATGCTTCGATCCTTCCGAAGGATAAAATTTGGAGAGTTAGGTTGTTTGTAGATAACCACATATGTGAGGTTAATGGAGAGTGTGAGATGGTGAAGGTCCCTGTGATAGCTAGGTTGTTTGTGAACAAGATCCGTGAAGAGCCGGCATACTATATGCCTATGAAGATCGAGGAATTGATCATGGCAAATTGGTCTATTAGTGTGTCTAGGCCTCAGTGTCAAGCTGGTAGGAATAAAGCTTTGAAGTGGATTAAGAGTGAACATGATCAACAGTTTGCACGCCTTAAAGATTATGCTGCCGAGATAGTAGAATCAAATCCTGGTTCTTCTGTTGAAGTAGACACGTTCCAGAATGATGAAGGTCAAGATGTCTTCAATCGAATCTATATTTGCTTGACGCCCTCAGGAATACTTGGAAGGAGAGTTGTAGGCCATTGATAGGACTTGATGGTTGCTTCCTCAAAGAAAGAATCAAGGGACAGTTATTGGTTGCTTTAGGTAGAGATGCAAACAATGCAATTTATCCAATAGCTTGGGCTGTTGTAAAGGTGGAAAATAACGAGAATTGGCAATGGTTTATGCAAAAACTGAAGGTTGATTTGGATCTAAAGGATGGTGACAATTACATTGCTGTCTCAGACCGTAGCCCGGTAAGTTTTTTGTTTTTTTTTTGGTTGAAATCACTGTTTCTTTATGTTGTTGTTTGATTAAGTTTGTGGTTCTGTATCAGGGATTGATCAGAGCTATTAAGATAGAGTTGCCTAAGATGGAGCATCGGAAGTGTGTAAGACACATCTACGGGAATTTGAAGAAGAAACATGGCAACAAAAAACAGATGAAGTCTTACATATGGAGTGTAGCATGGAGCTACAATGAAGCAAAGTATCAGCAAAACTTGGACAGGTTAAGTTCTACGATACAGGTGTGTATACAGATGTTATGGCTACAAATCCGAAGAGTTGGTGCCGAGCTTTCTTCAAGCTGGGAAATTACTGCGAAGATGTGGAGAACAACTCGACAGAGTCCTTTAACAGCTCCATCAACAAGGCAAGAGAGAAGCCATTTGTGCATATGCTCGAAACAATAGCAAGACTTGCTATGGTACGTATAGCCACAAGATCCAGAGAATCTCATGAACACCAAGGTAAGTTTTTTTCAATACTTCTAATATCTAAAAATATAAATTCAGTTAACTTAATTGGCTCTCTCTTTGTCAGGAAAATGTACACCATATGTGCAGAGAGTTCTCGCTAAGGCTCTTGTTGATAAGCCCTTTAAAGACGGAGCCAACAAATGTGTTGTTAGAAGAAGCGTTAAAGGCTACTTTGACTCAAGATTGAATGGCCAAACTCATCGTGTCAATTTGGAGAAAAGAACTTGTTCGTGCAGGAAGTTCGACATCACTGGAATTCCATGTAAGCATGCATATGGTGTGATGCTGAAGTTAAAGGTTGATCCGTCAGACTATGTTTGTGAGTGGTTTCGCACGGCTAAGTGGAGAAGAAACTACACAGATGGAATTGTTCCAGTCAGGGGTTCTATGTTTTGGCCCAAAACAGATGCTCCTGATGTACATGCTCCACCTGTAGAGGATGAACAAGGGGAAGAAACAGAGGGAGAACGAGGGAAAGAAACAGGGAAGAAGAAGAAGAAGCTCACCAAAGCGGATAAGACAAGGAAAAGAGGTGTGAATGAGTCACCAACCAAGAAGCTACCAAAAGCCAAGAAAAGGATTATGCATTGTGGCGTTTGTGGTAAGGCTAATCACAACTCGAGGTGGCATGCAAAGCAGGGCAAGCATGATGATTCGGTACCGGTAAGCACATCTCAAACTGCAGGTGAATCCTCACAAGGAACTCTCACTCAAGCTAGTGTTTCTCAAGCTTGAATGATTTGATATGTAATGGCATCTATTATCTTTTGTTTTGAACTTAATTTTCGACAGCTATGTAATGACATATATCTTTGGTTTTGAACTTAATGGTCTTGGATCCATGTAATGTAATGACATTTATCTATCTTTGTTTTGCACTTCATATTATCTTTGTTACTGCAACTAGAAGCTTGTATATTTTCTTTAAAATCATTGCATTCTACTGAATAAAATAGGCTTAACAATCATCTTAAAATAGACAAAGTCATTGCATTAATAAAATTGAAATCATGTCAAAGTACACAAACCACAATGATCAAACACACAAAGCACAAGATTACTAAAACAAAGGTCATTCCTACATAAACCTTTTCAACCAAAGAGCTTACTAAACCCAACCATGCCCATACACAAAACAACTACAACAACCATCATTTTCTTCATCGTAGAAGATGATTCAACCAAAGCCTCTTCAACTCTCTCGAAAATCTCCTTCTCAAGCTTCATTTGCACATTCTCAAACACTATTCTCTCAAACTCATTCCTCTCCATTGTAACTGTCTCCAGTTTTGCCGCAAGTGAAGCATTTTTCATTTTTAATGCCTCTATCTCATCTAAATAAGCCTCATCGACCACATGAAAGTGTGGTTGTCATTCGAGAGCTGTGCATTATTTAGACAAAAAATTGTGAAAAGAAAACATTAACTAATACAATGAAGAAGAAGCAAGGATTAATCAAATTACCTTCTTAGATACAGCATATCCGCAACGATAGTAACGCCGGTACAGATTGTTGCTGGATTTCGAAACCAATTCCATTATTTGAACCCCACAATGACAAAGTCTCGGCACACCAAACACTCTGCCTCCAGAACGTCCACTTGACGAACCACTAGAAGCTCCAGACACGTTACTCATGGCTTTAAATCTGAAAATTAACACAAATTGAGAAGAGATTAAGAACAAAAAGCAATAAGCACTCGACAATAAGAAAAGAAGAAGAAGAACTCTGAGATTCACATTCTACAGTTTTCTAGGGTTCTTACCAATTTGGGATTTTTTTGATTTGGGATTTTTGACCCTTGTGTCGGGTTATCACCGAGATATAGGTCCGGTTAGCAATATTTGGGTTTTCCTTCGGTTTACTAACGGAGGTTTGATGGTTTGGTACTGGGGTTTCGACATTTAACCATCGAAATTGGTCGGGTGGGGAAAGAGATATTTAACTTTGATATGGTGGGTATATAGATATTTAACTTTCGTTTGGTGGGGAAATGAAACGAGGCAATAGTTTGATGGAGAAATAGTGCGACACCATAGTTCCGGTGGGGAAATAGATCGCCAGCCCCTTCATATATAGAGCATTTACCGAACACATAGATTTTGAGAAAAATTCAAAAAATTTGAAAATACTGTTTTAATACGTATTTGAATCATGTAATAACATATGATGAAGTTCAAAGAGGTTTGGAACCTTTGTTGTCTCCGTTTCTCTAGGGAATAGCAATTTTATAGTGGTTAGTCCAATGATTTACAGAGCATTTGCAGTTTTCCTAAATTAATGGATAAAAAATTAGAACGATGTCCATGTACCATGAAAAGAAGTTTATCATACATTAATACAAAGGTTTAATGTGGTTTTAAATTTTAAAACAAATTTAAAGATTATAGGCTTCATATATTGTGCATTTACCGAAAACTCACTATTTTCGTAGGGGAGTACACATAGATTTTGAGAAAAAATCAAAAAATTTGAAAATACTGTTTTAATACATATTTGAATCATGTAATAATATATGATGGAGTTCAAAGAGGTTTGGAACCTTTGTTGTCTCCGTTTCTCTAGGGAATAGCAATTTTATAGTGGTTAGTCCAATGATTTACAGAGCATTTGCAGTTTTCCTAAATTAATGGATAAAAAATTAGAACGATGTCCATGTACCATGAAAAGAAGTTTATCATACATTAATACAAAGGTTTAATGTGGTTTTAAATTTTAAAACAAATTTAAAGATTATAGGCTTCATATATTGTGCATTTACCGAAAACTCACTATTTTCGTAGGGGAGTACACATAGATTTTGAGAAAAAATCAAAAAATTTGAAAATACTGTTTTAATACATATTTGAATCATGTAATAATATATGATGGAGTTCAAAGAGGTTTGGAACCTTTGTTGTCTCCGTTTCTCTAGGGAATAGCAATTTTATAGTGGTTAGTCTAATGATTTAGGGAGTATTTGCAGTAAATTAATGGATAAAAAATTAGAACGATGTCCATGTACCATGAAAAGAAGTTTATCATACATTAATACAAAGGTATAATGTGGTTTTAAATTTTAAAACAAATTTAAAGATTATAGGCTTCATATATAGAGCATTTACCGAAAACTCACTATTTTCGTAGGGGTTAACACATAGATTTTGAGAAAAATTCAAAAAATTTGAAAATACTGTTTTAATACATATTTGAATCATGTAATAACATATGATGAAGTTCAAAGAGGTTTGGAACCTTTGTTGTCTCCGTTTCTCTAGGGAATAGCAATTTTATAGTGGTTAGTCCAATGATTTACAGAGCATTTGCAGTTTTCCTAAATTAATGGATAAAAAATTAGAACGATGTCCATGTACCATGAAAAGAAGTTTATCATACATTAATACAAAGGTTTAATGTGGTTTTAAATTTTAAAACAAATTTAAAGATTATAGGCTTCATATATTGAGCATTTACCGAAAACTCACTATTTTCGTAGGGGGGTACACATAGATTTTGAGAAAAATTCAAAAAATTGAAAATACTGTTTTAATACATATTTGAATCATGTAATAATATATGATGGAGTTCAAAGAGGTTTGGAACCTTTGTTGTCTCCGTTTCTCTAGGGAATAGCAATTTTATAGTGGTTAGTCTAATGATTTAGGGAGTATTTGCAGTTTTGCTAAATTAATGGATAAAAAATTAGAACGATGTCCATGTACCATGAAAAGAAGTTTATCATACATTAATACAAAGTTATAATGTGGTTTTAAATTTTAAAACAAATTTAGAGATTATAGGCTTCATATAAAGAGCATTTACCGAAAACTCACTATTTTCGTAGGGGTTAACCCATAGATTTTGAAAAAAATCAAAAAAATTGAAAATACTGTTTTAATACATATTTGAATCAAGTAAAAAAATATGATGAAGTTCAAAGAGGTTTGGAACCTTTGTTGTCTCCGTTTCTCTAGGGAATAGCAATTTTATAGTGGTTAGTCTAATGATTTAGGGAGTATTTGCAGTTTTGCTAAATTAATGGATAAAAAATTAGAACGATGTCCATGTACCATGAAAAGAAGTTTATCATACATAAATACAAAGTTATAATGTGGTTTTAAATTTTAAAACAAATTTAGAGATTATAGGCTTCATATATAGAGCATTTACCGAAAACTCACTATTTTCGTAGGGGGGTACACATAGATTTTGAGAAAAATTCAAAAATTTTGAAAATACTGTTTTAATACATATTTGAATCATGTAATAATATATGATGAAGTTCAAAGAGGTTTGGAACCTTTGTTGTCTCCGTTTCTCTAGGGAATAGCAATTTTATAGTGGTTAGTCCAATGATTTAGGGAGTATTTGCAGTAAATTAATGGATAAAAAATTAGAACGATGTCCATGTACCATGAAAAGAAGTTTATCATACATTAATACAAAGGTATAATGTGGTTTTAAATTTTAAAACAAATTTAAAGATTATAGGCTTCATATATAGAGCATTTACCGAAAACTCACTATTTTCGTAGGGGTTAACACATAGATTTTGAAAAAAATTCAAAAAATTGAAAATACTGTTTTAATACATATTTGAATCATGTAATAAAATATGATGAAGTTCAAAGAGGTTTGGAACCTTTGTTGTCTCCGTTTCTCTAGGAATAACAATTTTATAGTGGTTAGTCTAATGATTTAGGGAGTATTTACAGGTTTGCTAAATTAATGGATAAAAAATTAGAACGATGTCCATGTACCATGAAACGAAGTTTATCATACATTAATACAAAGGTATAATGTGGTTTTAAATTTTAAAACAAATTTAAAGATTATAGGCTTCATATATAGAGCATTTACCGAAAACTCACTATTTTCGTAGGGGGGTACACATAGATTTTGAGAAAATTCAAAAAATTTGACAATACTGTTTTAATACATATTTGAATCATGTAATAAAATATGATGAAGTTCAAAGAGGTTTGGAACCTTTGTTGTCTCCGTTTCTCTAGGGAATAGCAATTTTATAGTGGTTAGTCTAATGATTTAGGGAGTATTTGCAGTTTTGCTAAATTAATGGATAAAAAATTAGAACGATGTCCATGTACCATGAAAAGAAGTTTATCATACATTAATACAAAGGTATAATGTGGTTTTAAATTTTAAAACAAATTTAAAGATTATAGGCTTCATATATAGAGCATTTACCGAAAACTCACTATTTTCGTAGGGGGGTACACATAGATTTTGAGAAAAATTCAAAAAATTTGAAAATACTGTTTTAATACATATTTGAATCATGTAATAATATATGATGAAGTTCAAAGAGGTTTGGAACCTTTGTTGTCTCCGTTTCTCTAAGGAATAGCAATTTTATAGTGGTTAGTCTAATGATTTAGGGAGTATTTGCAGTTTTGCTAAATTAATGGATAAAAAATTAGAACGATGTCCATGTACCATGAAAATAAGTTTATCATACATTAATACAAAGGTATAATGTGGTTTTAAATTTTAAAACAAATTTAAAGATTATAGGCTTCATATATAGAACATTTACCGAAAACTCACTATTTTCGTAGGGGGGTACACATAGATTTTGAGGAAAATTTGAAAATACTGTTTTAATACATATTTGAATCATGTAATAATATATGATGAAGTTCAAAGAGGTTTGGAACCTTTGTTGTCTCCGTTTCTCTAGGGAATAGCAATTTTATAGTGGTTAGTCCAATGATTTAGGGAGTATTTGCAGTAAATTAATGGATAAAAAATTAGAACGATGTCCATGTACCATGAAAAGAAGTTTATCATACATTAATACAAAGGTATAATGTGGTTTTAAATTTTAAAACAAATTTAAAGATTATAGGCTTCATATATAGAGCATTTACCGAAAACTCACTATTTTCGTAGGGGTTAACCCATAGATTTTGAAAAAAATCAAAAAATTTGAAAATACTGTTTTAATACATATTTGAATCATGTAAAAAAATATGATGAAGTTCAAAGAGGTTTGGAACCTTTGTTGTCTCCGTTTCTCTAGGGAATAGCAATTTTATAGTGGTTAGTCTAATGATTTAGGGAGTATTTGCAGTTTTGCTAAATTAATGGATAAAAAATTAGAACGATGTCCATGTACCATGAAAAGAAGTTTATCATACATTAATACAAAGTTATAATGTGGTTTTAAATTTTAAAACAAATTTAAAGATTATAGGCTTCATATATAGAGCATTTACCGAAAACTCACTATTTTCGTAGGGGGGTACACATAGATTTTGAGAAAAATTCAAAAAATTTGAAAATACTGTTTTAATACATATTTGAATCATGTAATAATATATGATGAAGTTCAAAGAGGTTTGGAACCTTTGTTGTCTCCGTTTCTCTAGGGAATAGCAATTTTATAGTGGTTAGTCCAATGATTTAGGGAGTATTTGCAGTAAATTAATGGATAAAAATTAGAACGATGTCCATGTACCATGAAAAGAAGTTTATCATACATTAATACAAAGGTATAATGTGGTTTTAAATTTTAAAACAAATTTAAAGATTATAGGCTTCATATATAGAGCATTTACCGAAAACTCACTATTTTCGTAGGGGTTACACATAGATTTTGAAAAAAATCAAAAAATTGAAAATACTGTTTTAATACATATTTGAATCATGTAATAAAATATGATGAAGTTCAAAGAGGTTTGGAACCTTTGTTGTCTCCGTTTCTCTAGGGAATAGCAATTTTATAGTGGTTAGTCTAATGATTTAGGGAGTATTTGCAGTTTTGCTAAATTAATGGATAAAAAATTAGAACGATGTCCATGTACCATGAAAAGAAGTTTATCATACATTAATACAAAGGTATAATGTGGTTTTAAATTTTAAAACAAATTTAAAGATTATAGGCTTCATATATAGAGCATTTACCGAAAACTCACTATTTTCGTAGGGGGGTACACATAGATTTTGAGAAAAATTCAAAAAATTTGAAAATACTGTTTTAATACATATTTGAATCATGTAATAATATATGATGAAGTTCAAAGAGGTTTGGAACCTTTGTTGTCTCCGTTTCTCTAGGGAATAGCAATTTTATAGTGGTTAGTCTAATGATTTAGGGAGTATTTGCAGTTTTGCTAAATTAATGGATAAAAAATTAGAACGATGTCCATGTACCATGAAAAGAAGTTTATCATACATTAATACAAAGTTATAATGTGGTTTTAAATTTTAAAACAAATTTAAAGATTATAGGCTTCATATATAGAGCATTTACCGAAAACTCACTATTTTCGTAGGGGGGTACACATAGATTTTGAGAAAAATTCAAAAAATTTGAAAATACTGTTTTAATACATATTTGAATCATGTAATAATATATGATGGAGTTCAAAGAGGTTTGGAACCTTTGTTGTCTCCGTTTCTCTAGGGAATAGCAATTTTATAGTGGTTAGTCTAATGATTTAGGGAGTATTTGCAGTTTTGCTAAATTAATGGATAAAAAATTAGAACGATGTCCATGTACCATGAAAAGAAGTTTATCATACATTAATACAAAGGTATAATGTGGTTTTAAATTTTAAAACAAATTTAAAGATTATAGGCTTCATATATAGAGCATTTACCGAAAACTCACTATTTTCGTAGGGGGTACACATAGATTTTGAGAAAAATTTGAAAAATTTGAAAATACTGTTTTAATACATATTTGAATCATGTAATAATATATGATGAAGTTCAAAGAGGTTTGGAACCTTTGTTGTCTCCGTTTCTCTAGGGAATAGCAATTTTATAGTGGTTAGTCCAATGATTTAGGGAGTATTTGCAGTAAATTAATGGATAAAAAATTAGAACGATGTCCATGTACCATGAAAAGAAGTTTATCATACATTAATACAAAGTATAATGTGGTTTTAAATTTTAAAACAAATTTAAAGATTATAGGCTTCATATATAGAGCATTTACCTAAAACTCACTATTTTCGTAGGGGTTAACACATAGATTTTGAGAAAAATTGAAAAAATTGAAAATACTGTTTTAATACATATTTGAATCAAGTAAAAAAATATGATGAAGTTCAAAGAGGTTTGGAACCTTTGTTGTCTCCGTTTCTCTAGGGAATAGCAATTTTATAGTGGTTAGTCTAATGATTTAGGGAGTATTTGCAGTTTTCCTAAATTAATGGATAAAAAATTAGAACGATGTCCATGTACCATGAAAAGAAGTTTATCATACATTAATACAAAGTTATAATGTGGTTTTAAATTTTAAAACAAATTTAAAGATTATAGGCTTCATATATAGAGCATTTACCGAAAACTCACTATTTTCGTAGGGGGGTGGGTACACATAGATTTTGAGAAAAATTCAAAAATTTTGAAAATACTGTTTTAATACATATTTGAATCATGTAATAATATATGATGAAGTTCAAATAGATTTGGAACCTTTGTTGTCTCCGTTTCTCTAGGGAATAGCAATTTTATAGTGGTTAGTCCAATGATTTAGGGAGTATTTGCAGTAACTTAATGGATAAAAAATTAGAACGACGTCCATGTACCATGAAAAGAAGTTTATCATACATTAATACATAGGTATAATGTGGTTTTAAAGAGGTTCAAAATTTGAAAATTTTGAAAAAAACTGTTTAATACTATATTTGAATCATGTAATAATATATGATGAAGTTCAAATAGATTTGGAACCTTTGTTGTCTCCGTTTCTCTAGGGAATAGCAATTTTATAGTGGTTAGTCCAATGATTTAGGGAGTATTTGCAGTAACTTAATGGATAAAAAATTAGAACGACGTCCATGTACCATGAAAAGAAGTTTATCATACATTAATACATAGGTATAATGTGGTTTTAAAGAGGTTCAAAATTTGAAAATTTTGAAAAAACTGTTTTAATATATATTTGAATCATGTAATAATATATGATGAAGTTCAAAGAGATTTGGAACCTTTGTTGTCTCCGTTTCTCTAGGGAATAGCAATTTTATAGTGGTTAGTCCAATGATATAGGGAGTATTTGCAGTAAATTAATGGATAAAAAATTAGAACGATGTCCATGTACCATGAAAAGAAGTTTATCATACATTAATACAAAGGTATAATGTGGTTTTAAATTTTAAAACAAATTTAGAGATTATAGGCTTCATATAAAGAGCATTTACCGAAAACTCACTATTTTCGTAGGGGTTAACCCATAGATTTTGAAAAAAATCAAAAATTTTGAAAATACTGTTTTAATACATATTTGAATCATGTAATAATATATGATGAAGTTCAAAGAGGTTTGGAACCTTTGTTGTCTCCGTTTCTCTAGGGAATAGCAATTTTATAGTGGTTAGTCTAATGATTTAGGGAGTATTTGCAGTTTTCCTAAATTAATGGATAAAAAATTAGAACGATGTCCATGTACCATGAAAAGAAGTTTATCATACATTAATACAAAGTTATAATGTGGTTTTAAATTTTAAAACAAATTTAGAGATTATAGGCTTCATATATAGAGCATTTACCGAAAACTCACTATTTTCGTAGGGGGGTACACATAGATTTTGAGAAAAGTTTGAAAATTTGAAAATACTGTTTTAATACATATTTGAATCATGTAATAATATATGATGGAGTTCAAAGAGGTTTGGAACCTTTGTTGTCTCCGTGTCTCTAGGGAATAGCAATTTTATAGTGGTTAGTCTAATGATTTAGGGAGTATTTGCAGTAAATTAATGGATAAAAAATTAGAACGATGTCCATGTACCATGAAAAGAAGTTTATCATACATTAATACAAAGTTATAATGTGGTTTTAAATTTTAAAACAAATTTAGAGATTATAGGCTTCAAATATAGAGCATTTACCGAAAACTCACTATTTTCGTAGGGGTTAACCCATAGATTTTGAAAAAAATCAATAAAATTGAAACTACTGTTTTAATACATATTTGAATCAAGTAATAAAATATGATGAAGTTCAAAGAGGTTTGGAACCTTTGTTGTCTCCGTTTCTCTAGGGAATAGCAATTTTATAGTGGTTAGTCTAATGATTTAGGGAGTATTTGCAGTTTTGCTAAATTAATGGATAAAAAATTAGATCGATGTCCATGTACCATGAAAAGAAGTTTATCATACATTAATACAAAGGTATAATGTGGTTTTAAATTTTAAAACAAATTTAAAGATTATAGGCTTCATATATAGAGCATTTACCGAAAACTCACTATTTTCGTAGGGGGGTACACATAGATTTTGAGAAAAATTTAAAAATTTGAAAATACTGTTTTAATACATATTTGAATCATGTAATAATATATGATGAAGTTCAAAGAGATTTGGAACCTTTGTTGTCTCCGTTTCTCTAGGGAATAGCAATTTTATAGTGGTTAGTCTAATGATTTAGGGAGTATTTGCAGTTTTGCTAAATTAATGGATAAAAAATTAGAACGATGTCCATGTACCATGAAAAGAAGTTTATCATACATTAATACAAAGTTATAATGTGGTTTTAAATTTTAAAACAAATTTAAAGATTATAGGCTTCATATATAGAGCATTTACCGAAAACTCACTATTTTCGTAGGGGGTACACATAGATTTTGAGAAAAATTCAAAAAATTTGAAAATACTGTTTTAATACATATTTGAATCATGTAATAATATATGATGGAGTTCAAAGAGGTTTGGAACCTTTGTTGTCTCCGTTTCTCTAGGGAATAGCAATTTTATAGTGGTTAGTCTAATGATTTAGGGAGTATTTGCAGTTTTGCTAAATTAATGGATAAAAAATTAGAACGATGTCCATGTACCATGAAAAGAAGTTTATCATACATTAATACAAAGGTATAATGTGGTTTTAAATTTTAAAACAAATTTAAAGATTATAGGCTTCATATATAGAGCATTTACCGAAAACTCACTATTTTCGTAGGGGGTACACATAGATTTTGAGAAAAATTCAAAAAATTTGAAAATACTGTTTTAATACATATTTGAATCATGTAATAATATATGATGAAGTTCAAAGAGGTTTGGAACCTTTGTTGTCTCCGTTTCTCTAGGGAATAGCAATTTTATAGTGGTTAGTCTAATGATTTAGGGAGTATTTGCAGTTTTGCTAAATTAATGGATAAAAAATTAGAACGATGTCCATGTACCATGAAAAGAAGTTTATCATACATTAATACAAAGGTATAATGTGGTTTTAAATTTTAAAACAAATTTAAAGATTATAGGCTTCATATATAGAGCATTTACCGAAAACTCACTATTTTCGTAGGGGGGTACACATAGATTTTGAGAAAAATTTGAAAAATTTGAAAATACTGTTTTAATACATATTTGAATCATGTAATAATATATGATGAAGTTCAAAGAGATTTGGAACCTTTGTTGTCTCCGTTTCTCTAGGGAATAGCAATTTTATAGTGGTTAGTCCAATGATTTAGGGAGTATTTGCAGTAAATTAATGGATAAAAAATTAGAACGATGTCCATGTACCATGAAAAGAAGTTTATCATACATTAATACAAAGGTATAATGTGGTTTTAAATTTTAAAACAAATTTAAAGATTATAGGCTTCATATATAGAGCATTTACCGAAAACTCACTATTTTCGTAGGGGTTAACACATAGATTTTGAAAAAAATCAAAAAAAATTGAAAATACTGTTTTAATACATATTTGAATCAAGTAAAAAAATATGATGAAGTTCAAAGAGGTTTGGAACCTTTGTTGTCTCCGTTTCTCTAGGGAATAGCAATTTTATAGTGGTTAGTCCAATGATTTAGGGAGTATTTGCAGTAAATTAATGGATAAAAAATTAGAACGATGTCCATGTACCATGAAAAGAAGTTTATCATACATTAATACAAAGGTATAATGTGGTTTTAAATTTTAAAACAAATTTAGAGATTATAGGCTTCATATATAGAGCATTTACCGAAAACTCACTATTTTCGTAGGGGTTAACCCATAGATTTTGAAAAAAATCAAAAAAATTGAAAATACTGTTTTAATACATATTTGAATCAAGTAAAAAAATATGATGAAGTTCAAAGAGGTTTGGAACCTTTGTTGTCTCCGTTTCTCTAGGGAATAGCAATTTTATAGTGGTTAGTCTAATGATTTAGGGAGTATTTGCAGTTTTGCTAAATTAATGGATAAAAATTAGAACGATGTCCATGTACCATGAAAAGAAGTTTATCATACATTAATACAAAGGTATAATGTGGTTTTAAATTTTAAAACAAATTTAAAGATTATAGGCTTCATATATAGAGCATTTACCGAAAACTCACTATTTTCGTAGGGGGGTACACATAGATTTTGAGAAAAATTCAAAAAATTTGACAATACTGTTTTAATACATAGTTGAATCATGTAATAACATATGATGAAGTTCAAAGAGGTTTGGAACCTTTGTTGTCTCCGTTTCTCTAGGGAATAGCAATTTTATAGTGGTTAGTCTAATAATTTAGGAAGTATTTGCAGTTTTGCTAAATTAATGGATAAAAAATTAGAACGATGTCCATGTACCATGAAAAGAAATTTATCATACATTAATACAAAAGTATAATGTGGTTTTAAATTTTAAAACAAATTTAAAGATTATAGGCTTCATATATAGAGCATTTACCGAAAACTCACTATTTTCATTGGGGGGTACACATAGATTTTGAGAAAAATTCAAAAAATTTGACAATACTGTTTTAATACATATTTGAATCACGTAATAAAATATGATGAAGTTCAAAGAGGTTTGGAACCTTTGTTGTCTCCGTTTCTCTAGGGAATAGCAATTTTATAGTGGTTAGTCTAATGATTTAGGGAGTATTTGCAGTTTTGCTAAATTAATGGATAAAAAATTAGATCGATGTCCATGTACCATGAAAAGAAGTTTATCATACATTAATACAAAGGTATAATGTGGTTTTAAATTTTAAAACAAATTTAAAGATTATAGGCTTCATATATAGAGCATTTACCGAAAACTCACTATTTTCGTAGGGGGGTACACATAGATTTTGAGAAAAATTCAAAAAATTTGAAAATACTGTTTTAATACATATTTGAATCATGTAATAATATATGATGGAGTTCAAAGAGGTTTGGAACCTTTGTTGTCTCCGTTTCTCTAGGGAATAGCAATTTTATAGTGGTTAGTCTAATGATTTAGGGAGTATTTGCAGTTTTGCTAAATTAATGGATAAAAAATTAGATCGATGTCCATGTACCATGAAAAGAAGTTTATCATACATTAATACAAAGGTATAATGTGGTTTTAAATTTTAAAACAAATTTAAAGATTATAGGCTTCATATATAGAGCATTTACCGAAAACTCACTATTTTCGTAGGGGGGTACACATAGATTTTGAGAAAAATTCAAAAATTTGAAAATACTGTTTTAATACATATTTGAATCATGTAATAATATATGATGGAGTTCAAAGAGGTTTGGAACCTTTGTTGTCTCCGTTTCTCTAGGGAATAGCATTTTTATAGTGGTTAGTCTAATGATTTAGGGAGTATTTGATGTCCATGTACCATGAAAAGAAGTTTATCATACATTAATACAAATGTATAATGTGGTTTTAAATTTTAAAACAAATTTAGAGATTATAGGCTTCATATATAGAGCATTTACCGAAAACTCACTATTTTCGTAGGGGTTAACCCATAGATTTTGAAAAAAATCAAAAAAATTGAAAATACTGTTTTAATACATATTTGAATCAAGTAAAAAAATATGATGAAGTTCAAAGAGGTTTGGAACCTTTGTTGTCTCCGTTTCTCTAGGGAATAGCAATTTTATAGTGGTTAGTCTAATGATTTAGGGAGTATTTGCAGTTTTCCTAAATTAATGGATAAAAAATTAGAACGATGTCCATGTACCATGAAAAGAAGTTTATCATACATAAATACAAAGTTATAATGTGGTTTTAAATTTTAAAACAAATTTAGAGATTATAGGCTTCAAATATAGAGCATTTACCGAAAACTCACTATTTTCGTAGGGGGGTTACACATAGATTTTGAGAAAAATTCAAAAATTTTGAAAATACTGTTTTAATACATATTTGAATCATGTAATAATATATGATGAAGTTCAAAGAGATTTGGAACCTTTGTTGTCTCCGTTTCTCTAGGGAATATCAATTTTATAGTGGTTAGTCCAATGATTTAGGGAGTATTTGCAGTAACTTAATGGATAAAAAATTAGAACGATGTCCATGTACCATGAAAAGAAGTTTATCATACATTAATACAAAGGTATAATGTGGTTTTAAATTTCAAAATTTGAAAATTTTGAAAAAACTGTTTTAATATATATTTGAATCATGTAATAATATATGATGAAGTTCAAAGAGATTTGGAACCTTTGTTGTCTCCGTTTCTCTAGGGAATAGCAATTTTATAGTGGTTAGTCCAATGATATAGGGAGTATTTGCAGTAAATTAATGGATAAAAAATTAGAACGATGTCCATGTACCATGAAAAGAAGTTTATCATACATTAATACATAGGTATAATGTGGTTTTAAAGAGGTTCAAAATTTGAAAATTTTGAAAAAACTGTTTTAATATATATTTGAATCATGTAATAATATATGATGAAGTTCAAAGAGATTTGGAACCTTTGTTGTCTCCGTTTCTCTAGGGAATAGCAATTTTATAGTGGTTAGTCCAATGATTTAGGGAGTATTTGCAGTAAATTAATGGATAAAAATTAGAACGATGTCCATGTACCATGAAAAGAAGTTTATCATACATTAATACAAAGGTATAATGTGGTTTTAAATTTTAAAACAAATTTAAGATTATAGGCTTCATATAAAGAGCATTTACCGAAAACTCACTATTTTCGTAGGGGTTAACACATAGATTTTGAGAAAAATTCAAAAAATTTGAAAATACTGTTTTAATACATATTTGAATCATGTAATAACATATGATGAAGTTCAAAGAGGTTTGGAACCTTTGTTGTCTCCGTTTCTCTAGGGAATAGCAATTTTATAGTGGTTAGTCTAATGATTTAGGGAGTATTTGCAGTTTTCCTAAATTAATGGATAAAAAATTAGAACGATGTCCATGTACCATGAAAAGAAGTTTATCATACATAAATACAAAGTTATAATGTGGTTTTAAATTTTAAAACAAATTTAGAGATTATAGGCTTCAAATATAGAGCATTTACCGAAAACTCACTATTTTCGTAGGGGGGTACACATAGATTTTGAGAAAAATTCAAAAATTTTGAAAATACTGTTTTAATACATATTTGAATCATGTAATAATATATGATGAAGTTCAAATAGATTTGGAACCTTTGTTGTCTCCGTTTCTCTAGGGAATAGCAATTTTATAGTGGTTAGTCCAATGATTTAGGGAGTATTTGCAGTAAATTAATGGATAAAAAATTAGAACGATGTCCATGTACCATGAAAAGAAGTTTATCATACATTAATACAAAGGTATAATGTGGTTTTAAATTTTAAAACAAATTTAAAGATTATAGGCTTCATATATAGAGCATATACCGAAAACTCACTATTTTCGTAGGGGTTAACACATAGATTTTGAAAAAAATCAAAAAAATTGAAAATACTATTTTAATACATATTTGAATCATGTAATAAAATATGATGAAGTTCAAAGAGGTTTGGAACCTTTGTTGTGTCCGTTTCTCTAGGAAATAACAATTTTATAGTGGTTAGTCTAATGATTTAGGGAGTATTTGCAGTTTTGCTAAATTAATGGATAAAAAATTAGAACGATGTCCATGTACCATGAAAAGAAGTTTATCATACATTAATACAAAGGTATAATGTGGTTTTAAATTTTAAAACAAATTTAAAGATTATAGGCTTCATATATAGAGCATTTACCGAAAACTCACTATTTTCGTAGGGGGGTACACATAGATTTTGAGAAAAATTCAAAAAATTTGAAAATACTGTTTTAATACATATTTGAATCATGTAATATATATGATGAAGTTCAAAGAGGTTTGGAACCTTTGTTGTCTCCGTTTCTCTAGGGAATAGCAATTTTATAGTGGTTAGTCTAATGATTTAGGGAGTATTTGCAGTTTTGCTAAATTAATGGATAAAAAATTAGAACGATGTCCATGTACCATGAAAAGAAGTTTATCATACATTAATACAAAGTTATAATGTGGTTTTAAATTTTAAAACAAATTTAAAGATTATAGGCTTCATATATAGAGCATTTACCGAAAACTCACTATTTTCGTAGGGGGGTACACATAGATTTTGAGAAAAATTCAAAAAATTTGAAAATACTGTTTTAATACATATTTGAATCATGTAATAATATATGATGGAGTTCAAAGAGGTTTGGAACCTTTGTTGTCTCCGTTTCTCTAGGGAATAGCAATTTTATAGTGGTTAGTCTAATGATTTAGGGAGTATTTGCAGTTTTGCTAAATTAATGGATAAAAAATTAGAACGATGTCCATGTACCATGAAAAGAAGTTTATCATACATTAATACAAAGGTATAATGTGGTTTTAAATTTTAAAACAAATTTAAAGATTATAGGCTTCATATATAGAGCATTTACCGAAAACTCACTATTTTCGTAGGGGGGTACACATAGATTTTGAGAAAAATTCAAAAAATTGAAAATACTGTTTTAATACATATTTGAATCATGTAATAATATATGATGAAGTTCAAAGAGGTTTGGAACCTTTGTTGTCTCCGTTTCTCTAGGGAATAGCAATTTTATAGTGGTTAGTCTAATGATTTAGGGAGTATTTGCAGTTTTGCTAAATTAATGGATAAAAAATTAGAACGATGTCCATGTACCATGAAAAGAAGTTTATCATACATTAATACAAAGGTATAATGTGGTTTTAAATTTTAAAACAAATTTAAAGATTATAGGCTTCATATATAGAGCATTTACCGAAAACTCACTATTTTCGTAGGGGGTACACATAGATTTTGAGAAAAATTTGAAAATTTTGAAAATACTGTTTTAATACATATTTGAATCATGTAATAATATATGATGAAGTTCAAAGAGATTTGGAACCTTTGTTGTCTCCGTTTCTCTAGGGAATAGCAATTTTATAGTGGTTAGTCCAATGATTTAGGGAGTATTTGCAGTAAATTAATGGATAAAAAATTAGAACGATGTCCATGTACCATGAAAAGAAGTTTATCATACATTAATACAAAGGTATAATGTGGTTTTAAATTTTAAAACAAATTTAGAGATTATAGGCTTCATATATAGAGCATTTTCCGAAAACTCACTATTTTCGTAGGGGTTAACACATAGATTTTGAAAAAAATTAAAAAAATTGAAAATACTGTTTTAATACATATTTGAATCATGTAATAACATATGATGAAGTTCAAAGAGGTTTGGAACCTTTGTTGTCTCCGTTTCTCTAGGGAATAACAATTTTATAGTGGTTAGTCTAATGATTTATGGAGTATTTGCAGTTTCCATGTACCATGAAAAGAAGTTTATCATACATTAATACAAAGTTATAATGTGGTTTTAAATTTTAAAACAAATTTAAAGATTATAGGCTTCATATATAGAGCATTTACCGAAAACTCACTATTTTCGTAGGGGTTAACACATAGATTTTGAAAAAAAATCAAAAAAATTGAAAATACTGTTTTAATACATATTTGAATCATGTAATAAAATATGATGAAGTTCAAAGAGGTTTGGAACCTTTGTTGTCTCCGTTTCTCTAGGGAATAGCAATTTTATAGTGGTTAGTCTAATGATTTAGGGAGTATTTGCAGTTTTGCTAAATTAATGGATAAAAAATTAGAACGATGTCCATGTACCATGAAAAGAAGTTTATCATACATTAATACAAAGGTATAATGTGGTTTTAAATTTTAAAACAAATTTAAGATTATAGGCTTCATATATAGAGCATTTACCGAAAACTCACTATTTTCGTAGGGGGGTACACATAGATTTTGAGAAAAATTCAAAAATTTGAAAATACTGTTTTAATACATATTTGAATCATGTAATAATATATGATGAGTTCAAAGAGGTTTGGAACCTTTGTTGTCTCCGTTTCTCTAGGGAATAGCAATTTTATAGTGGTTAGTCTAATGATTTAGGGAGTATTTGCAGTTTTGCTAAATTAATGGATAAAAAATTAGAACGATGTCCATGTACCATGAAAAGAAGTTTATCATACATTAATACAAAGGTATAATGTGGTTTTAAATTTTAAAACAAATTTAAAGATTATAGGCTTCATATATAGAGCATTTACCGAAAACTCACTATTTTCGTAGGGGGGTACACATAGATTTTGAAAAAAATGAAAAAAATTGAAACTACTGTTTTAATACATATTTGAATCATGTAATAATATATGATGGAGTTCAAAGAGGTTTGGAACCTTTGTTGTCTCCGTTTCTCTAGGGAATAGCAATTTTATAGTGGTTAGTCTAATGATTTAGGGAGTATTTGCAGTTTTGCTAAATTAATGGATAAAAAATTAGATCGATGTCCATGTACCATGAAAAGAAGTTTATCATACATTAATACAAAGGTATAATGTGGTTTTAAATTTTAAAACAAATTTAAAGATTATAGGCTTCATATATAGAGCATTTACCGAAAACTCACTATTTTCGTAGGGGGGTACACATAGATTTTGAGAAAAATTTGAAAAATTTGAAAATACTGTTTTAATACATATTTGAATCATGTAATAATATATGATGAAGTTCAAAGAGATTTGGAACCTTTGTTGTCTCCGTTTCTCTAGGGAATAGCAATTTTATAGTGGTTAGTCCAATGATTTAGGGAGTATTTGCAGTAAATTAATGGATAAAAAATTAGAACGATGTCCATGTACCATGAAAAGAAGTTTATCATACATTAATACAAAGTTATAATGTGGTTTTAAATTTTAAAAAAAATTTAAAGATTATAGGCTTTTATATAGAGCATTTACCGAAAACTCACTATTTTCGTAGGGGGTACACATAGATTTTGAAAAAAATCAAAAAAAATTGAAAATACTGTTTAATACATATTTGAATCATGTAAAATATATGATGAAGTTCAAAGAGGTTTGGAACCTTTGTTGTCTCCGTTTCTCTAGGGAATAGCAATTTTATAGTGGTTAGTCTAATGATTTAGGGAGTAGTATTTGCAGTTTTGCTAAATTAATGGATAAAAAATTAGAACGATGTCCATGTACCATGAAAAGAAGTTTATCATACATTAATACAAAGTTATAATGTGGTTTTAAATTTTAAACAAATTTAGAGATTATAGGCTCCAATATAGAGCATTTACCGAAAACTCACTATTTTAGGGGGGTTACACATAGATTTTGAGAAAAATTCAAAAATTTTGAAAATACTGTTTTAATACATATTTGAATCATGTAATAATATATGATGAAGTTCAAAGAGGTTTGGAACTTTGTTGTCTCCGTTTCTCTAGGGAATAGCAATTTTATAGTGGTTAGTCCAATGATTTAGGGAGTATTTGCAGTAAATTAATGGATATAAAAAATTAGAACGATGTCCATGTACCATGAAAAGAAGTTTATCATACATTAATACCAAGGTTATAATGTTGGTTTTAAAGAGGTTCAAATTTTGAAAAATTTGAAAAAAAACTGTTTTAATACATATTTGAATCATGTAATAATATATGATGAAGTTCAAAGAGATTTGGAACCTTTGTTGTCTCCGTTTCTCTAGGGAATAGCAATTTTATAGTGGTTAGTCCAATGATTTAGGGAGTATTTGCAGTAAATTAATGGATAAAAAATTAGAACGATGTTCCATGTACCATGAAAAGAAGTTTTTATCATACATTAATACATAGGTATAATGTGGTTTACAAGGGTTCAAAATTGAAATTTTGAAAAAACTGTTTTAATATATATTTGAATCATGTAATAATATATGATGAAGTTCAAAGAGATTTGGAACCTTTGTTGTCTCCGTTTCTCTAGGGAATAGCAATTTTATAGTGGTTAGTCCAATGATTTAGGGAGTATTTGCAGTTAGTAAATTAATGGATAAAAAATTAGAACGATGTCCATGTACCATGAAAAGAAGTTTATCATACATTAATACAAAGGTATAATGTGGTTTTAAATTTTAAACAAATTTAGAGATTATAGGCTTCATATAAAGAGCATTTACCGAAAACTCACTATTTTCGTAGGGGTTAACCCATAGATTTTGAAAAATCAAAAAATTTGAAAATACTGTTTTAATACATATTTGAATCAAGTAAAAAATATGATGAAGTTCAAAGAGGTTTGGAACCTTTGTTGTCTCCGTTTCTCTAGGGAATAGCAATTTTATAGTGGTTAGTCTAATGATTTAGGGAGAGTATTTGCAGTTTTCCTAAATTAATGGATAAAAAATTAGAACGATGTCCATGTACCATGAAAAGAAGTTTATCATACATTAAATACAAAGTTATAATGTGGTTTTTAAATTTTAAACAAATTTAAAGATTATAGGCTTCAAATATAGAGCATTTACCGAAAACTCACTATTTTCGTAGGGGGGTACACATAGATTTTGAGAAAAATTCAAAAAATTTGAAAATACTGTTTTAATACATATTTGAATCATGTAATAATATATGATGAAGTTCAAAGAGGTTTGGAACCTTTGTTGTCTCCGTTTCTCTAGGGAATAGCAATTTTATAGTGGTTAGTCTAATGATTTGAG
>NW_022610700.1:0-41253 GCF_000309985.2 Brassica rapa
GTTTTTCACCGTGCCAGACTTGACTTGGATCATGCATGCCAGACTTGAGAAAGATCATGCCAGACTTGAGAAAGATCATGCCAGACTTGAGAAAGATCATGCCAGACTTGACTTAGATCATGAGGTTTCACAAAATGATCGAGACTTCTCTCTGTTTTTGGCTCGATTGGCCCATTCTGCACGTACGGCAACCATACTGATGGACTGATCTACTCTTTTGATCAGTTCACCACTTTGATGAGCCAAGTTTCACTAAGGCAAGGATCCTTCACCTTTCTGAAGACATAGGACACACTTGGTCCAGTCTGGTTCATGATCCGGACATGGTGGCTCATACGGACAGTCCCACATCCGTCCTTCTCCTTACCGCGGTCCCTGCTTCAGGATACAACGAACCTGGACAGAAGCCGATCAGTCACATTTAATAATCTGTCTTTATTTTGTTTAATGACTAGATCTAGATCTACTTTTCTATTTAATTCCTAGATCTACAAAACTCTATAAGTATGAAACTCTTTCATTTTAATAAATCAGAAATCGATTTTGTCTAAAGTTTGAGTTAAACTCTTTGTTCTTCGTTTAGAACTTGTTTTTAGTTTCTTGGTGAGTCATATCCAAGTAAACACTTCCTCAAATCATTGGTCTTGTGAGTCATATCAAGCAACGACCAGATATCCTTCACTTGGTGGTCTTGTGATTGATATCAAGCACCATTTGGAGTCGGGAATATCGAAGGCCTTTCCGCAACCTTCGTGCGACCCTTCAATCCATCCAGTTCTCCATCAGGAGTTCATATCCAAATCTGATCCATTTGAGTGAGCCGATCTTAGGGTCCTTCAAGTGGTATCAGAGCCGCTCGTTTGGTATCTTCTAAATCATTCATCTTTCTCATCTTCCATTTCTAAATCATAAACACTTCTTCTTCTATCCATCTTGAATCCGGACCCCTCATTACCATCCTCTATCTGTAAAAAAAAAGTTTTTCATTTGGGGATTGGTGGTGGAAGAGAAAGCCTGCTGGCTGAGGAGAAATCCAGCCTTTGAGGTGGTTAAAACGGATTCCCAAAACCAAAATCTCTTATCTTTCTCTCTTTTAAAATTATCTTGTGTTTGCTTGGATTTTGTCCATTGGGATTCTTTGATGTGTTCTTCTTAGAAAATTGAGTAGAAACTTGTGTGTGATCACCTAAATCTGAGAGAAACACTTGAGTGGGTGAGATTAAACACTTGAGAGAGTGAGGTTTTATTTTCTAATTTTGTGTTGAGATTTTCAGGTTATGATGTTTGGTCTTGAAAGGGAAAGTAGCAAGGACAAATCCCCACAACAAACTATCTCTCAATCTTCATTTAAATATTCTTTGAATAATTTTGATGAGTTTGTTAGTGTGCAAGATATGCCAAACAGGAGGTGCAATGAACCTTTCAAGTCGTCCCAAGGTGAAGCTGATCCAAAGAGATGTTTGCTTCAGTTTGATGTCCAAGAGTTTTGTGATAACTTTGTGGAGGAGGTGGTGAAAACCCTCAAGGACGTCAACCAGACCCATAAGAAGAGCATATCCACACGTGCACCTGTAGCTGAGCCATCCTTATTCATCAGCAAGAAATCCAAGGTAAATCTGAAATCCATGTTGAGTAGTTGAAAGATTTTTCAGATTCTTTACCCATCTATGATGAATATGATGAAGAGCCAATTGAAAGCTTGTTTTCTTGTGAGAAAAATTGTGATCTTCCTTCTCTTGAACCTGAGTTTGCAACTGATATTGAACATGCAATTGTAGAACTAACCATTTTGCAACCGGAGCATCCGAGTAGTCTTGTTTTCTCTCCACAGGTTTTGGTGGAAGAGCCACTAGATTTACCACATCAAGGACCATGTCTTGACACTAGGATATTTTTTGATGAAGATCAAGATCCTATCTTTGATGAGGAGGATGAACCTGTTCCAGTCTTTGATGAAGAAGCAACAAACATAACATCCATCGCTATGGAGAGCCATCTTTGCTTTGATCCCGACACAACTCCTGCCCCTTTGTCTTTTGAACTTCAAGCGCACTTGTTTGTTTGAGTATCCAGGAAAGACAGGTTGAGCCTCTGAGAAATGAAAGCATTGACCGTGCCCAACAGCCTGAGATTTGGAGAAGCTTTGTTCAAACCGGCTACCTTGGAGATACCAGCAACAGGGGTTCAGTCAAAAACGGATATCTCAACATTCAGAAGGTCTTTTGTCATGAATTCAATTTCAAAGGAAATCCAACTCACCAAGGATTCACTGAGGATTGGAATCACTTGAAAAGCATCACGGAGGAAGGAGTTATGAATTTTCCAAACCGGAGATTCTCCAGTCTGTCTATCCTCGAGTACCAGACTTCTAAAGGAGATTGAGGCTCAAGAAAGGAGCGGCCTAAGCCAAAACCGATCCTCAATGAACCAAAGGTCTTTCCTCAGTCAACCTCCTGTCCAAACCAAAAGCACTGTAAGGATCATGGGTTGATTGTCTCTGCTCATCTTGAAAATGTTTTAAAACCGAGAATTTCTAAGCAAAAACAAATCTTACTTGGTTGAAAAACGTTTTGCTTAAACATTTTCTTGAATTGTTTTCATTGAGCTGTGGTTTGAAAGATATTTGGTTTAAGAAAAGGAATGAACCAAAATTGCTTAGGCCAAAAAATCAATTTGATTTCATTCATGATGAGGATAGAGAAACCCTTTGATTATTTCTTTCGCAGATTTGATGTGGTTTCTCTAGTTGTTTTGAATGAACATGATAAGCATGATCAGTTTCCAAGGAGAGCAAGCCCTGGTGAATGTCTAAGGACTTGTGTTCGTGGAACATGAAACCGCACATACCTGAGGGAAACGAGTTCAAACATCCAAAGAAGTTTCTGTCCAAACTTTTCATTCATTGAATTTTCCATGAATTTTAAATCCTTTGTATCTGATTTATTCGCTTTTGATACATGTACAATGGATTTGAGGACACGAGGACCAAAGGGTGCATCGTGATCCAAGGTTGCGTGTTGCCAAAGATCATGTCGTGATCCAAGAGGTACGAACGTGTCGTGATCCAAGAGGTACGAACGTGTCGTGATCCAAGAGGTTCGAACGTATCATGATCCATCGGATGTGAACGGTTCGTGACCGAAAGGGTACAAACGGGTTGGGACTGAAAGGGTACGAACGGAACGGGACCGAAAAGGGTACGAGTGGTTCAATGGTCACAAGGACACCAAATGCATTATGTTGGGCGTGGACCCACATGATGGCAATAGGTTGTCCTACAGGTCAATACATGAGTGTAAGGAAATAGCGAAGGCCTTAAGGCTAGTGCAATCCGTACAACATGATTGATGTATGAACCATAATCCATGGTCAATGGATGAAGGTTCTGGCCGCAAAGGCTAAGTGGGATATCTTACGATAAACCTTTGGTTGGTGAGTAAGATAGGCGCCATATGCCTCATATAGGGCATAGACCCACATGATGGCAATGGAAGGCCGGTTATATCAGTACATGCTAAGTGGACGATGGCTTATCAAGTCTAGTGGTCGGATCATGTTTCATGACAATGGTTCGATGGCCGAACACTAGTATGGATAGTCACGTTGCTGGAGTAAGAGTATTGATGTGATGCTTCTAGATATCAACGTTGGTGTTAATAGCTTCGAGATTGGCTAAGAGTCATGACGAAGTGTGTGGCTAGTACTATGTGTCGTAGACCATAGATACTGAGCCTAAGTGTTTCAAGGAAGGCCGTGTAAGATCTGATCATGATTGAGTATGGACGACCTTACCTCTGAATGATGGTTCAAGGTGTCAGTCCTAACCTGATTAATTAATGCATCGGTTGGTATGAACAAATCATATATGTTGTCTGGGTTAAGTCCCAAGGCCGGTCAGGCCAGATGAAGACTCATCAGTTCCAAGTCATGTGAGGATGGTTGGTTGATTGACTTAGGATCTAATGAGCTTTGTCAGTCCAGAAGATGGACTTGGTACTATTGCCTATAAGGCAAAAGGATTTCGGATTGTGCATGAGCCGAGAAAGGCCATATGCAAACCCTTATCCTTTCAAAGACTTCTCAAAGGTTATTTATGTATGTGGGGATGGTTGGTTTAATGACTAAGTACCTATGGGAGTTGTTTGATGCAGGAGTCACGATAAGGACCTTAAGTAAGATCATTGAGTGATCGGGGTTCAGCTGTCAAGCAAGAGAAATTTGAGTCAATGGGGGACCGATGAGCTAATAAGCTCCATAGATGTGGCAAAGGTATGATCTAGCATTTACTTATGTAGATCTAGATAGAATGGTTTAGGGGAATGGAACTTCAGAATCGTATGGCTTGGTTTGGGTTTAGGATTGACCTTTAAGCTAATTGGTAGTTGAGTAAGCTGACCAAGGCTAAGGTGATTCGACCAGACAAGTGTTAGATTTGTTTTAGACCAATGGTTAACTAGAGAATAATCCGCTGCGTATCTGTTGAAAGGATCTAACCTATTAATGACTAGGGAAGACTTTAGATAAGGTTTAAGTTAGCCCTTGCCTTTAGGCGATATTATAAATAAAGGGCAAAAATTAAGAGGTTCGGCCAGGAAGTGGACCGAGCGATGTAAGGCTTCGACCACGGTCTTGTCGGCCGGATCGAGCTATTACAAGTTGGTATCAGAGCATGCTTGATCCTGTTTAGGACAACGCTCTAAGATTATGAGTTTCATACCGAAATTATTTCCAAAACTATGATGACTATGAAACCTTAGTTTGGGTGAGCCAAGAAAGAGTTGAGGAAAGCTAGGGTATCATGCTTGTGAATGTGGGAATTCTAAGATGAACCGGCTTAGCCAAGATACGTTTTCCAAGGGCAAGAACCTAAAAACAGAAAGGTTGGTAGATCTAGTATTTAGAAGTAATAGACGGGTTGGAAGGGATGGAAGCAATGCAAGACTTGTTTATGGATGACCTGAAAAAGGGAAGTAACATGGACCAGAGAGTGGCTTGGGTTGAAATAAACGTGCAGCATTCTACTGAAGTAAAGTGTTATCCCTTGATGGTCGTTCATAATAAGTAAAGCATATGCAATATTAAAATCTGACTCAAGGGAGACACTACATGACCAGTACACGAGGGGACTTCTGATCAGATGGATCAGTTAGGACTCGGTATAAGTCAAGGTAGGTTTCCATTAATCGAGTCAGATGGAATGAATCAATTCCAATCTGAATCCATCCAAAGAAAGAATGAGGAAACTCAGGGTGTTCGTTCCAATCATTGGAAGAACATGATGTTAAGTATCTTAGTATGATGGGGATTGTAGTATATTATAATTGCTGTAGTGAATGGTGTGAGCATTTGGAGAATGGTATGGGACGTTTTCCAAATATGTGATCGAACCGAAATCCTACTCATCTAGGTACCTAATGGTAGTGGAAGTATTAAGTGATTGGCGACGTCATGAGGATGTTATGGGACGTTCTTTGTGGTTTGGTCATGAACTGAGATATTTTCCACAAGTGGATTTGTGGTGTGGAAACACACATACTTTTCGACACAGAGGCTACACATAGTTTTGTGAGTCCGGGACTGGTCGGAAAGAGTCTGTTCTGTCCGAGTTCTGGGATGATTCGAGACTAGTGAGGGCAGCCTATGGGCAAATAATGCATTCACTAGGGCTCAGGAAAAATATCCCGGTGATGATCCAATAGAGAAATCTGCCTGTAGATCTGATTGAGAAAAATATCCACGCGCCTACAGAATCATTAGATGATCCTATGCATGAATCTCTTTGGGAAAGTATTGGGCCACTCTCGATTGCCACCAAGTTCGTGTGCAATTGGAGACTGGACCTCACCCGATCCAGTACCAAAGTCTGAGTCTGAGTCCGGCTCTAAGGAAAGAAGGGGTGTCAGCAGTCCAAGTGAATCGGATGCATAGACAGGGTTGTGAAGTATTTTTTTACCACAACTACAACTATGGAGCACAGAAATTCTGTTGATCTGTCTGGGATCTCGTTGGTATCGAGATCCAATGTCTGCATTCCGTGTGGATCAGATGCTTAGACGGGATTGTGAAGTATTTTTGACCACAATTACCACTATGGAGCGCGGCAAATTTTGTTAATCTGAAAGATCTGTCTGAGGACCCGTTGGTGTCTAAGTTCCCAGATGTGTTCCGCTCGCTACAGGGTGTCCCCCCTGATAGGTCGGATCCATTTATGTTTGAACTGGAACCAGGGGCAGCTCCGCTGTCCTAGAGTCTGTTTCTGATGGCTCCTGCCGTGATGGCCGAGGGGAAGTCGACCACGTCCGAGAGAGGACCATGGTCACAGTACAACCAAGTCGGAGATTGACCTAAGGTTGAGAAGAGAATGATCAAGTCCAGTAAGGGATGAGGATCAGGCCACGACCTATTCGGAGATGGACCTATGGCGGGGTGAAACAGTCGAGCCCCTGAGTGGACCAGGACCAGAATATGATCACGTCCATAAATGGACCAGGATCGAATTATGACAAAGTCCAGTGAAGGGCAGAGGTCAAGTCTGAGGCGTTTTTAGTCTAGAGGGACAAAGATCGCAATGTGGCCAAGCCTGAAAAGGTTGCGGCTGGTTAAGGGGATGATCCAGTACGTTCTGGCTGAGGTCATGAACCTTATTGTCCATAAAGGACAAAAGAACCATAACAATCTGTTAGGACTCGTTGTAGGACGAGCAGCGTAAAGATTGGAACGAGTTCGTGAGGACTTGACTTGTACATCGAGTGGCGTGGGGATTGGCCAAATGTACTAAGGCTCGAGTATGCAGCATGTCCTAGGGACTTGTTATGATCTAGTCATGGACTATGATCAGAGATAGAATAAAATCTGAAGAAGATGATATTCAAAAGAAAGACATAGACTTGTTGGATACTAGGACCGCAACCTGGAGAGTTCGTCTAGTGACACAAGGAATGTCTTTGGATGGAATTACAAGTATCACTTGAATGAATGCTTGATGGACCCTCGACTGTGGTCGAAGTAGACCAGTAAGGGTGCCATAAGCAAAACCAGAAGGACCCCCTGATAGGATTGTTTGTGGTTAAATCCTTATCAAGTAAGGGAGACTTGTACAACAATGGTCAAAGGAATTTGATCATCGAAGTGGTTTTTGTTGTTCTGAATCAGGCTTGTTCTATTCCCTGATCAAGACTAGAATAAGTTTGGTTGGAATATTTTGTCTTAAGACAAGGTATAATCATCACCGGATTCGAGGACGAATCCATTTCAAGTGGTGGAGACTTATCACGCCCCCAATCCTGGATAGGATTGTCGGGACGGCCATGGTTCGAGGGAAACGTACCAGCAGGTCTTAAGACCTTAAGGCTAGCATTCCATGGCCAAGATAGAAAGGACGTGAGGATGCTGAGACTTAACCTTATAAGAGAAAGAAGTCAGTTAGGATAAGCTGTACAGAAGCTGGGCGATGGTTACGAGAAGCTCGATCAGCTAGACGTAGCTCGGTCAAGCTCAGCCTAGCTCGTTCCAAGTTAAATCAGCTCAACTAGCTGGACTACTATCTCACTCAGCTGAGGCAGCTGGGAGTCAGCTCATCTCAGCTCGATGGACTGTTCGAGTTTTGGGCCGATGGTCCTGGTCCGGGTCAGTGGTGGACCATGAGGTCCGGCCATGTAGTCCATGAGTCGTTGGGCTCTTGTGGGCAGGCCATGGGCTTGGGTACCAGGTCTTGTCTTGGGTTGGACGTGCCTATAAGGTCTGAAACCTTCTATTTCTGAACAGGTACAATCTGGACCATTGATTGTAATCGATGGCCAAGATCTGTCCCAAAAGGATGCTTCGAAGGGATGTGACTCTTTGCACATGAACTTTGGTTCTATATATAAAGGGGAGGACGTCCAGGGATTATGAATTCATTCTCATTCAGTCTCATTCTGTCTGAGACAAAAGACATACGTCCTAAACAATGGGATCCCCCAATGAGAAACGAGGATCCAAGCCGGAAGGGCATAATCCAGGATCAAAGCCATAAGCGCACGATCCGGTTCATGGTGAGTATGGCTTTAGCCATATGAGGCCGTGGCTTTTATAAGTCACTAAGGCCAATAGGAAGACCTAGTACTTGAGGGAAATAGGTGCCAAGGACCAAGGGTCCAAGGGTGGTTAGCCGAGAGACGGACTGACCGATTGGTAAGGGCTATCGCGGCTGTGAGTGGTTCTATCTCTGTCTCTTTATATTATTATGTCTATATGATATATATATATATATATATATATATATATATATATGGAACGTGATAGTTAACCATATTACCACGTTATAGACCCTGGGGTCATGGTTGGTTACGTTGATTGCTAACCATAGCGGATAGGTTTGATCAAAAGGGTACTAGTCGCCAAAGGTTGCGTGTTGCCAAGGGTCATGAGTTACCAAAGGTTCTGAGATACCAAAGGATGCAAGTAACCAAAAGGTACACCAAGGGTTGCAAGTATCAAAGGGTACGAGGACCAAAGGGTACCAATGACCAAAGGGTGCATCGTGATCCCAAGGATGCAATGTATCGTGATCCAAGATCTGCGATCATGTCATGATCCAAGAGGTACGAACGTGTTGTGATCCAAGAGGTACGAACGTGTCGTGATCCAAGAGGTACGAACGTATCATGATCCATCGGATGTGAATGGTTCGTGACCGAAAGGGTACAAACGGGTCGGAACTGAAAGGGTACGAACAGAACGGGACCGAAAAGGGTACGAGTGGTTCGATGGTCACAAGGACACCACATGCATTATGTTAGGCGTGGACCCACATGATGGAAATAGGTTGTCCTACAGGTCAATACATGATTGTAAGGAAATAGCGAAGGCCTTAAGGATAGGGCAATCTGTACAACATGATTGATGTATGAACCATAATCCATGGTCAATGGATGGATGGTTCTAGCCGCAAAGGCTAAGTGGGATATCTTACGATCAACCTTGGGTTGGTGAGTAGGATAGGCACCATATGCCTCATGTAGGGCGTAGACCCACATGATGGCAATGGAAGGCCGGTTATATCAGTACATGCTAAGTGGACGATGGCTTATCAAGTCTAGTGGTCGTATCATGTTTCATGACGATGGTTCGATAGCCGAACACTAGTATGGATAGTCATGTTGCTGGAGTAAGAATTTTGATGTGATGCTTCCAGATATCAACCTTGGTGTTGATAGCTTAGATTGGCTAAGAGTCATGACGAAGTGTGTGGTACTATGTGTCGTAGACCACAGATACTGAGCCTAAGTGTGATTGTTCAAGGAAGGCCGTGTAAGATCCGATCATGGTTGAGTATGGACGACCTTAACTCTGAATGATGGTTCAAGGTGTTGGTCCTAACCTGATTAATGAATGCATCGGTTGGTATGAACAAATCATATATGTTGTCTGGGTTAAGTCCCAAGGCCGGTCAGGCCTGATGAAGACTCATTAGTTCCAAGTCATGTGAGGATGGTTGGTTGATTGACTTAGGATATAATGAGCTTTGTCAGTCCAGAAGATGGACTTGGTACTATTGCCTATAAGGCAAAAGGATTTCGGATTGTGCATGAGCCGAGAAAGGCCAGATGCAAACCCTTGTCCTTTCAAAGACTTCTGAAAGGTTACTTATGTCTGTGGGGATGGTTGGTTAAATGACTAAGTACCTAGGAGAGTTGTTTGATGCAGGAGTCACAATAAGGACCTTAAGTAATATCATTAAGTGATCGGGGTTCAGCTGTCAAGCAAGAGAAATTTGAGTCAATGGAGGACCAATGAGCTAATAAGCTCAATAGATGTGGCAAAGGTATGATCTAGCATTTACTTATGTAGATCTAGATAGAATAGTTTAGGGGAACGGAACCTCAGAATCGTATGGCTTAGTTTGGGTTTAGGATTGACCTTTAAGCTAATTGGTAGTTGAGTAAACTGACCAAGGCTAAGGTGATTCGACCAGACAAGTGTTAGATTGGTTTTAGACCAATGGTTAACTAGAGAATAATCTGCTGCGTATCTGTTGAAAGGATCTAAGCTATTAATGACTAGGGATGTCTTTATCTAAGGTTTAAGTTAGCCCTCGCCTTTAGGCGATATTATAAATTAAGGGCACAAATTAAGAGGTTCGGCCAGGAAGTGTACCAGGTGATGTAAGGTTTCGACCACGGCCTTGTCGGCCGGATCAGGGTGTTACACCACCCACGTTGCCGCGATCCGAACATTTCACCGGATCATTCAATTGGTAGGAGCGACAGGCGGTGTGTACAAAGGGCAGGGACGTAGTTAATGGGAGCTGATGAATTCCTAGGAATTCCTCGTTGAAGACCAACAATTGCAATGATCTATCCCCATCACGATGAAATTTCAAAGATTACCCGGGCCTGTCGGTCAAGGTGTGAACTCGATGATTACATCAGTGTAGTACGCGTGCGGCCCAGAACATTTAAGGGCATCACAGACCTGTTATTGCCTCAAACTTCCTTGGCCTAAATGGCCATAGTCCCTCTAAGAAGCCGGCCGTGAAGGGATGCCTCCACGTAGCTAGTTCGCAGGCTGAGGTCTCGTTCGTTAAAGGAATTAACCAGACAAATCGCTCCACCAACTAAGAACGGCCATGCACCACCACCCATAGAATCAAGAAAGAGCTCTCAGTCTGTCAATCCTTACTATGTTTGGACCTGCACTACAAGAAAATAAGGGTATTGTGACGAAATTTACTGTCACAATAGAGAAGAATTCGTTACAATATCATCATTGTTACGTTTTTGTTACCAATTATTAATGGTTGCAATACGTGTGTCACAAATGTTCTGGAGTAACGAAAATGTCACAATTTCTTGTGACTAATTTTTTTGTAACAAATCGTCACACATAGTTACGTTGTATATTGGTAACAGAACTGTTACAATTTCTTACTTATCAAATTGTCACAAACTGTCTTAATTTGCTACTGTTTAAAGTAACAACTATGTCACTTGTAGTGACAAATTTATTGTCACAAAATGTCACTAATATAGACGACATTATAGTCTTTTTACCATCACCATTTCTGACATATTATATTGTCCCAAACCGTCACTACTCGTAACTAATTTAAAGTCTTAATTTTGTATCCTATTATAACCAAAAAAATAGTCACAAAACGTAATAATTAATGACTAAAGAAAAGATATTTATCCGTCTTAAATACATACTATAACTATGTTACAAAATTGTTGTATTTTGTAACATTCATTATGTTATTAATTTGTCACTTTTTATCACGAAAGAAATGTAACTAAAGGTCACAAACTATGACAGTAAAATAGTAACATCTCAGTTTCAATTGGTTACAATTTTAGAACGCTAATTTTCTTTATTTAACATCTGTCACAAATTTTTTGTAATTTATTATTAACTTATTGGCACAATAGAAATTATAAATAAAAGCTGAAATTAAATATCAAATTTGCAAATAATATAATGTAAATAAATTTCTCATAGAACTGCTTGGATTTTATTTAAATTTAAATATTAAATGGAAGCATAAAACAACAGTTCGTTTATAAGTAAACTGAATCTGCTTAGTAAATTAACGAAAACCAAATGAAAACCAAACTAAAAACACCAAGCTAAAACACCAAACTGAGAAACAACTTCATACGGGTGTGGTAGTATCTGTTGGAGTCAACACATTTTCACCAAAAGCAGACATCAAAATTTTCTCCATTGCTTCAATCCTGTTCTGAAACTGAACCTTTTCTTCATTACTCTTTTGCAGGTCTGACTCCAGCTCTTTGACTCTGTGAGTTAAAGTACCATCATCTTCAACAGCTTGTGGTGAAACTGTAGACCCATCTAGTGGCATATAAACTCCATATTGAAGTGATCCAAGTCCAAATACCCGACCTTGTTTTGATATTCCAGCAACCTAAATAACATATAACACTTACGTAAACACATATACAATTAAAATGCACAGACAACTTTAATTAAGCAAAGCTATGCAAAGAATCAATTGTATCTCCAAATTTTAAGAAAATCTGAAAAAAAAAACAGATCTGAAATGTGATAGAAAATTACCTTCACATAGATTTCATTTCTTTCCTCGACAGTAAGAGGATCTGTCAAAACCTCTCCACTAGAAGGCTCAACCAGTGACAATCTTTCTTGAACATATGCATCATATTTTTCTGCAACTAAGCGTGCCCTTTCATCAACATATGTTCCATCAGATTTCTGGTGGGTTTTCTTCATCACAGCAATGAAGGAAGAGTCTTCGTTGTTTGCCACCTAAAATATTAACATAAGCTGTAAACTCATTTTAAAATTAAAAGTAATTTCTTTTGAAATAAAATAATATGTACACTACCAGATTATCTTGAACTTTAGCATAGGAACGTGAGCCTGATCTGTGGCTGTGTGGACCTAAACCATCACGGTTAAACATACGAGCCAGACGAGCTTTCTCACTTTTTTCTTTGGCTTTTGGTGTCTTCCAGTAATCTGACATTACTCTCCAATGTTCTGAAAGAATCCAATCAGGTTTCACTCCTCTGGATTTTGCAAGGCTCACCATTCCTTTGAGGCGAGTGGCAGCTAGTTCATCAAAGTTAGCTTTCACTAGATCTTCGATGGAGACATTCCACTCATACTTAGTCTAGAATCAAAATAATGCGATTAGAGTTATTAAAAACAAACAAAAAAACAGGATTTGAATGAAACGGTTCATGAAAAATAGAACTCTTAAATGTGGAAGAAAGGAAATACTTATTTGATGTTAAAAATAGATAGAAACACACCTTAAACGTTGAATACCAAGCATCCTTGTAAAACTGGGGTACTTTTCTCCAGCTGTACCATGGTCCTTTAAAACATCCTTCAATGATTTTCCTTACACGTGTTGATATTTCAGTGTTGTTCTTGAACCTGTGCAGATATAGTTGAGTTTGTTATATATATATATATATAACTTGTAAATCAGAGAAGAGTAATTCAGAATATATCACAATACCATTTAGCTCCATTCTTTCTAGATGGATGAAGCACTCAAGAATCTTGTTCAACAGGTACAAATTCTTCCCTTTGTTCACTTGGTTGGGCATTTGCAGCAGCTCCTTCCCTCTGTCTTTGGAGACCAACAGATTGAAGAGATGATCTTCCAAACAAGCGGCCGCCTAACATCATTGGTGGACGCATCTATAATAATACAAAAGAAATCATAGAAAAAGATGCACCTCAAAAGTATTAGATCATCACATAACAAACAATAAACAAAAACAAACAAACGATTAACTGCACCAAAAAAAATCCAAAGGGATCTGAGACCTTGACGGCTTTGAAATTGTAGTTTAGGTTCTTAGGTTTTAACGTGAGAAGAGGTAACTAATATTACTTCCTTTATATACTAGTCAAATATTATGATATTTTTGAATATTCTTACCACTTTTTAAGGGATTTTTCCCGGTTTACACTTAATTTTTTAGGTTTTGCCGCTCTAAAGTGAAACTCTAAATATCTCCATAACTTAAAAAGCGCCATTATGAAAGTAAGGCGCCATTATGAAAGCAAGGCGCCATTAAGAAAAAGATAGACAAAAAAAAGCAAAATAAACAAGTATACCTCACTTCTCCAACCGCAAACGCTTCCCCCAGATACTCGTACTCCAAAAGACCTTGAAACATTCAAAATAAGCAATAATGTCTAAAGAGTTTCCCCTGGAAGAAGCAAATATTTTTTTTTTCTATGGTGTTTTGAATGTGTAGATAAACCTCAATGGAGTAAGTGTGGAATGAGATGTAAGCTAACGGGTAAGTCTAGATGGGTTTTGGCAAAGCGTTACGGATTTTGAAGTGACCTGCAGCGAGCATCATGATCACCTGCAGTGATCCACAACAAGTATGAAAAGATCAATCCCAAAGCTAGAAACATTAGCTTTAGACTTAAGTCAGCATTAAAGTCAGTACTCTCATTTTACTAATCACCTAGAGGTACTAAAAATCTCATAGTAATCTAAGAAAAGGTAAAATTTGAAAGACAAAACTCACGTGCAGAGATGAGAGTCAAAGTGCGCCAGTAAAAATCCTGCCAAATGCAAGCAATGACGAGCAAAATAATCAGACGGTATGCACAATTTTTTATACTTGTGCATTCAGAGAGATGTGGTACATAAATCTCATTAGTTATTTATATATTTTAGTTGCTAACCTGAAGCCACGCCTCTGTGATGAACTTCAGCTGAGATTCACCAGTGCATTGAATGTCACTAAGCTTCTCCAGATCCTCCACAGCTCTTTGACTCGACTGCCAAATCATACAAGCAAGTAAATACATATGATAGGAAGACGAGATAGGAAGACATAGGTATAGAATATAATGTCTTGTAAGTGTTGCAGCCAAGTAAGAAACGAGAGTCTAAACTTATCTAGTTAATGGGCTGTTAATAGACTAAAAATACATTAGTTGGTTCACCTTATAAACTAGAAGATACATGTCAGTAAAAAGCGATTACTCAACCACACCCTTCACATTTCCGATGCTCACAAATAAAGAAAGCCAAATGAAAAATCAAAGTAGCTCCAACATGCTACAATTTTTTTTATCTTGTCATAGCTCATTACAATGGTATTTATCGCAGGTGGAAAGTCAAAATATCTCATGATTTTCTATTTTACCAGAGAAACAAAAGTAGAGCGTATAGAACACTTTAAGCTTTCAAGTGACTTTAAGGCACAAGTATAAAAAATTGTGCATACCGTCTGATTACTTGCCCAGCGTTCATAATAATGAGTGTATCTCTCGAGCGAATTTTTTTGCCATCTCTCTTTTCAGTCCTTCATTCACCAATAGGCACATGAAGAAGTTGAGCATACATCAACAAGCTGAAATCGTCTCTCAATCCGACCATGAAGTAAGAGATAAAGCAATCTCTTCAGAATCTGCAACAGACGACAATCAGAAACATTAAGCCAACTTTAACAAGGACAAAGGCTAAGGCTTTGATAGCTGTGAAACACACTTGAGAGGCTGGCCACCAGTAACAGAATCGCAGTACTTCTTCATCCATTGCATGAACTCCAAGTTATCTAGTGGCCTACCCTTAACGAGTTTGCTCACTTCAATGGGCTACACAGCCCAAATTCACAAAACAAAATCAGTTTCATTACAATCTCTATTATAACTAAATCAAACCCCTAAATAATCGATTAAGAAACTGAAAGAGAACCTTAGTGAGCTTAAGTTTCTCAAACACGTCCTGAAGCACCTTGTAGTTCTGAATCATCCCGTACTCACTCTTTCGCTCATAACTTTGTGCATCGTAACGGCTCCAGGATGAACCGAATCCATGGGCTGACAATGAGCCGCGCCTGAACATGTACTGGTGGGGTTAAAGACTGAAGCTTCTGCATACCAATCAAAGAAGAAATCAAGAAGGAAACTAGATCTCTTCCTCTATTAGTCTCTGTTTTGGTCGAGATTTGGTTGCTTCTTTATTGCTTCTCATTACAATCAAAGAGGTTGACCAGAAAAAAAAATTAATAAGGGAAGCGGACGGTGACCTTTCGGTGTCGACACGAGAACATTATAATAGTTGTATAATACATGTCAGTCATATAAAAGACATCAAAGATAATAAATAAATAGTGTAAATTTCAATTCCAAAACCATAAAACTCGGTCAATCATATAAAATATAAAACTACGACACCAAATTTAATCAGATTCCTTATCTGTTAACTCGTAATCATTATTTTCATCCTCGTCTGATCTTAATCCTGCTTCTTCTTCTACATCTTCGAGATTTTCAGTTTGACCTTGTAGATTTACTAATGTTTCGACTTGTAGTAGATCAGTAGAAACAACTGAATTATCATCACTATGTTGCATTGCAGTGGAATCAAAATTTTGATTCACCAATATTTTTCCCCGTGGTTGAATCACGATAGCTGCTTTCCAGTGATGGTCTTTCTTCTGAGTTACTCGTGGATACGGAACATAACATACTTGATCTGCTTGTGAAGCTAAAATAAAGGGATCATATTTTCCATGACGCTTTCCAGTATGAACATCAATAATCCCAGACTTGTTCACCCGTACACCTTTTCCAATGGTTGAATCATACCAATCACATTTAAAAAGCACAACTTTAAGATGGACCGGTCCAGGATAATGGAGCTCATAGATCTCTCGTAATACTCCATAAAAATCAGGTTCTCTGCTTGATCCATGAGATGTTGTGTCTTTCACACAAACTCCATAATTTGCATTTGTTTTGTCTTTTCCATGGTCATATGTGTGAAATATATATCCCCGACAAAAATATATCGGCCAACAAGTAACTTTTGTCATAGGACCATGTGCAAACGTTTGTAACCACGGAATATTTATCTTATTATTCTCCACCTGATATGTATTGACAAAATAATAAATTAATATAAATTTAAAGTATCAAAAATGTAAAGAATTTTTATAAATTCTTACATGATTTTGTAACCACTTTGCAAATTCTTTTTCTTTAAGCTGACTTAGATCATTTTCACTTATTCCAGGATATGAAGTGGTCATATTCTCATCAAATAACCTACAAAAAGAAAATTATAAAACTTAAAGATGGGTTTCTCTATTAAAGTTTGTGTAAATATAAATTAATACATGTATTTATTAATTATAGTTACCTTTCAAATGGCCTTACTTGTTCGCAATTCAGCAGAACATATGTATGCGCGATAATGTAGTCTTTATCTTGAAGCCATATTTCTCTCTCTTTACCACTTCCTCTTCCTTGCTGATGAAAAATATCTGGCACTTCATCGTTCTCGTTTGTATCAATTTGACTACATCCATCATAGTGTCGATCTTCTCTTCGGCTTTTTGTCTTGATATGTGGCTCAAAGTAATAAGTACCAAAAGCAGAAATTTCTTCATTGACATATTGTTCAACAATAGAACCTTCAACTTTTGCTTTATTTTTAACTTTGTTTTTCAGTCCCATTTGTCGTTCGAAAACATACATCCATCTAAACTGCACAGGTCCTCCAAGTCTAGCTTCGTGTGCCAGATGAATGGTTAAATGTTCCATAACATCAAAAAAGGATGGAGGAAAAACTTTTTCCAGATTACAAAGAACCACACCAATGTTCTTTTCCAATAATGCAAGATTGTCTTCATGTAACGTTTTTGCGCAAATATCACGAAAAAACAAACTAACACCTATAAACAAAGGAAGTTAAATTTAGATTATGCATTCAAATTTATTTCTAGTAGTAATTTAAAAATTGCAAAGAGAAATACTTACTTGATAGTGCTTCATGAACAGATTTATCCATCAGCTCGGCAAATGCAACTGGAAGTAGTCGTTGCATTAAAACGTGACAATCATGACTTTTCATTCCTGATAATTTCCCGCTTGATAAATCAACACATTTGGATAGACTTGATGCATATCCATCAGAGAATTTCACATCTTTTTCGAGCCATTTTAGAAAAGCTGTTTTTACATCGCCTTGTAGTCTAAAAATGGCGACTGGTGCCTTTCCATCAGCTGTTAAATGCAGTTCTTTGCGATTACAATACTCTGCCAAATCAAGTCGTGATTGGATCTTATCTTTTGTCTTCCCTTGCACATTCAACAAAGTATTGATGATGTTATCGAGAAAGTTTTTTTCGATATGCATCACATCAAGATTATGACGAAGTTTATGGTCTTTCCAATATGGCAGCTCCCAAAATATACTCTGCTTATGCCAGTTGTGAGTTTCACCATATCCTTTTAATTTCCCATGGTTTCCTCCGCAACCAACTGTTTTTGGCAACTGGCTGACTTCATTCCAGATTTCCTCGCCTGTAAGTATTTCAGGTGGACCATCAACGACAACCCTTCCTCTTTTAAAGTTCTTCTTGTTCCTCTTATAGCTATGATCAGTCGGTAAAAAACGTCGATGACAATCAAACCAACTTGTCTTTCTACCATTTTTCAACTGAAATGCATCCGTCTGATCCATACAATAAGGACATGCCAGTCGACCATGAGTTGTCCACCCAGAAGGCATACCATAAGCTGGAAAGTCACTAATTGTCCACATAAGTACTGCCCGTAACTGAAAATTTTGCTTGGTAGAAATATCATAAGTTTGAATGCCATTAATCCACAAATCCTTTAACTCCTCTATCAACGGTTGAAGAAAAATATCCAGACTTCTCTTCGGATGATTTGGACCAGGAACAAGAATCGTTAGAAACATAAGTTCTTGTTTCATGCACATCTCTGGTGATAGATTATAAGGAGTCATGATAACAGGCCACAGAGAATAGTTATGTCCAGACATACCAAATGGACTGAATCCGTCTTTGCATAAGCCAAGGTAAACGTTTCTTGGTTCAGCAGCAAAAGTAGGAAATACCTTATTAAAATGTTTCCATGCTTCTCCATCTGAGGGATGACACATCTCTCCAGCATTCGACGTGTGTTCTGCATGCCATCTCATATCTTTTGCGGTTTTACCTGAATGAAATAGTCTTTGTAGTCTATCAGCTATCGGCAAATAAAACATTTGTTGATATGCAACCTTTTTCTGGCCAGGCTTCTGAATAGGTCGAAATCTGTCTTTCCTACAGAATTTGCACACATCCTCTTTCGCATCATCCTTCCAAAATATCATGCAGTTATCTCGACAAACATCAATTTTTTGATAAGGCAAACCCAACAACCGCATAAGCTTCTTTATATCATAGTATGAATTCATTGAATTGTTGCCTTCAGGTAAATAATCTTGCATCATCTGAGAAATTGAATCCATACAGTTCTGAGGTAGATTATAATCTGTCTTCAAACTCATGAGTCGAGATGCTAATGAGAACTGCGAAAGACCTTCTTTACATCCATTATATATGGGATGTTTTGCAGCATCTAATATATCATAAAACCTTTTTGCTCCAGCATTCGGTTCTTCTTCCATATGAGGAAAAGCATCAGAAGCCATAGCCACATAAGGATTTACTGGCTCCGTAGCAGTTTCAGTTTGCAATGGATCTTCACCACCATCTTCAAAATCATCAAAAACCTCAGAATGATTATTTAGAATATCATAATCTTCTCCATGAGAAATCCAAACCCAATAATTAGACATAAATCCTCTATTATATAAATGCTTCGAAACAACATCTTCTTGTAGTAATTTTCCGTTCTCACACTTCGAACATGGACAGAAAAGTTTCCCACTTTCAATAAAAAGCTGTTGATTCTTTGCAATTTGTATAAAGTTCCTTAATCCTTGGAAAAATTCTTCTGAGACTTGATTAGTCGTATGATCGATTCTTTCATACATCCACCTTCTTAAGATTTTAATATCGTTAGTAGACGACATCAAAATTATCTGTAAAAAAGTATAATTAGATTTTGCTTCAACAAGAAACGATAAAAACATAAACTTACGAAAAAATATCAGTTGTATATCAATAACTCACCAAAAGGAGATGACAATTATATCAATATAAAACTGCAAAAGTCAACTCGATGGATGATGGAGTGGCTGAATTTATAATATAAGGTCACATTATGAGAAGGGTGATGTATTTATTCGCTATCGATTCTTCTTTATCTTCGTTATATAATATATGGATAGATTCATATCTAAAATATACTTATTCCTTTTAGTTTTAGTTTTAGTTTTAGTTTTGTACTTATTGGGAAATTCCTTTTCTCCAACAAATGTTTCTTTTTAATAAGGAAATTAATTCCTGTTACAAAAAAAAAAATAAACATAACGAAGGTTGCCAAGCAGGAGCAAATCGTCGCTTATATGTCCACGTGAAGGTTTGCTAAAGGTGTCCTCGTTTGCTGTTTACCGGAGACTTTGAGCTTCGAGGACATGCTCAGTCCGTTCTCCTTTGTACGGTGTTGTTTCAGTAGTCAGTCGTGTCGCCTTGTTCGTTTGGAGCTCCTGCTCCGGTTCTTCAGGCTCTCGCAGGAAGATGGGGTGGAAGTGTGCTGCCTCTTTGTCGATAGGAAAGCATCAATCTCTCCGACGCAGCGACGCTGGCCGGTGTAGGGAGTCAAAAACCACCGCCTGCAGTTCACGAGTTCTCGTTCTTCATCGCTTGCTCATCCTTCTCAATCTTCTGGTTTGTTAGGGAGCAGACTCTTGATGGAGTGAGCTGTGCAGAAAACGAAAGAAACGGTTTGTTGTGTTTCAGACGGTTTAGTGTTTTGCGTTTTCTACGTTATTATTTTATCAGACTAGTGAACATGTAAACGTTTTTGCAGGAGCAACGTCTGTGAATTCAATGAAATGTTGGAGAGTTCATGAGCCTCAAGGAAAGCCCGAACCTGCTTGCTCCACTTCAAATAATTGAGATTTGTGATCAGCTTAATAACACTTAACGTGTTGATACAAAGGAGAGTACTATGAGGATCTTGTGTGTTCTCTCTGCTGTTGAGTCTTAACATAATGAAGATTAAGAATCCGAGAAAAAAAAGTTGTAGAGAAACAGAGTATGACGTTGCAGAGTAATAGCGAAGAAGAAGAGAGGAACAAGACTGCTGAGAAAAAAATTGGGATATACCCTACTCTGCTCGGATACTATATTAATTGCTTGCTTTATTCATATGTGCATATCACGTTTAATGATTCCTAAACTTAACTAATTGATATTGTCACTAAGAAAACTTAATCTTCATCCGCTTATGCACTGATAAAAAAAGCACCAGTCAATTGTAGCGAGTGACCTTCATGTAACCTGAAACAAAATACCGTGGGAGAAGTGAAAAGTGTGTAATAACACAGACCTGACTCAAAGCTCAATGGTAGACAAGTGTTTCTTTATCTTAGACATCTTGAACGATAAGAGACCATGCCACCAAACGAGCCACTTGCATAGTGTAGCGAAACCAGCTATTGTAACGTAATTGCTATATTTTAAAGTCACAACTTACAACAATTTTTTTTGTCATTGTTTTGTAGGAATTCGTGACAAACATTTAGTCTTTCTATCGTCATAAACGGCGACACAAGATTCAGTCATATATTCGTCATATTGGTAACAGTGAAAGTAGTCACAATTTTGTCACGACAATTGTTACATTTATTTTCGTCTTATATATGTCACTAATTATGACAAAATTTTGTTACATAAAAACTAGTCACGATATTGTGACGAAGAAGCTATTTTTTTGTAACGTAAAATATAAGTAACAAAATAGTCTCTATTATGTCACAAATATGTGACTGAAAAAATTAGTCTCAAAAAATTGTAACAATAACCCCTTTTTTTTGTAGTGCTGGTAAGTTTCCCCGTGTTGAGTCAAATTAAGCCGCAGGCTCCACTCCTGGTGGTGCCCTTCCGTCAATTCCTTTAAGTTTCAGCCTTGCGACCATACTCCCCCCGGAACCCAAAAAATTTGATTTCTCATAAGGGGCCAGCGGAGTCCTAAAAGCAACATCCGCTGATCCCTGGTCGGCATCGTTTATGGTTGAGACTAGGACAGTATCTGATCGTCTTCGAGCCCCCAACTTTCGTTCTTGATTAATGAAAACATCCTTGGCAAATGCTTTCGCAGTTGTTCGTCTTTAATAAATCCAAGAATTTCAACTCTGACTATGAAATATGAATGCCCCCGACTGTCCCTGTTAATCATTACTCTGATCCCGAAGGCCAACACAATAGGATCAAAATCCTATGATGTTATCCCATGCTAATGTATACAGAGCGTAGGCTTGCTTTGAGCACTCTAATTTCTTCAAAGTAACAGCACCGGAGGCACGACCCAGCCAGTTAAGGCCAGGAGCATACCGCCGACCGAAGAGACAAGCCGACCGGTGCTCACCGAAGGTGGAACGGGCGACCCATCCCAAGGTTCAACTATGAGCTTTTTAACTGCAACAGCTTAAATATACGCTATTGGAGCTGGAATTACTGCGGCTTCTGGCACCAGACTTGCCATCCAATGGATCCTCGTTAAGGGATTTAGATTGTACTCATTTCAATTACCAAAGAGCCCGGTATTGTTATTTATTGTCACTACCTCCCCTCTCCAGAATCAAACCCTAATTCTCCGACACCCGTTACCACCGTGGTAGGCCACTATCCTACCATCGAAAGTTGATAGGGCAGAAATTTGAATGATGCATCGCCAACACTAAGGCCATGCGATCCGTCGAGTTATCATGAATCATCAGAGCAACGGGCAGAGCCCGCCTTGACCTTTTATCTAATAAATGCATCCCTTCCAGAAGTCGGGGACGTATTAGCTCTAGAATTACTATGGTTATCCAAGTAGTAGTTACCATCAAACAAACTATAACTGATTTAATGAGCCATGCGCAGTTTCACAGTCTGAATTCGTTCATACTTACACATGCATGGCTTAATCTTTGAGACAAGCATATGACTACTAGCAGGATCAACCAGGTAGCATTCATAAATCAGGGCAAGACCACGTCATATTCCCGCAGACACATGGAAAGTGGGAACAGACGCAGACTTGACCGTCATCTTTTGTCCAGAGACAAACGTGCTTAGCGGGACAGAATTTCTTCGAGTCACCGCCATAATATTTCCGCAACCGAGATCTCAGCAAACAGCTTATTCACCTTTGCGAACAATAAATAAATTATGCAAAGACGCAAGGATCACAAGTGCCGGCTTATGTGTTCACGACTTCCCCACTGAAGGAGATGCCGCAACAATTCCTTCCAGATAGGTACGCAACACAGGCCCTGGATCAGTTCAACAAGCATAAGACTATGCTAGTGAAGAAACTAAGGAGGATAGTTGGTCTGTAGTTGGGTGCGCGAGCACAGAGCCTACAAACACTAGCTATCCAATCACCACTCATACGCAGAATGTTCATTTGCCCCGCTAACATCAATCTTTCCAACCACTCTTGAGATGTAATCAAAAGAGAAACTGGAAGACGGATGAAACCAGGCCAACACCACACAAGCGCAAAAATTTGAAGTTAGGGGCAAAACAGTCCGCTAGAAAATTCGCCGGAAAAGTTACCGGAAAATTCATTGGAGACAATCCAGCCATCGACCTCAACCCAGCCATCGATAGTGTTGGACCGAGCAATCCAACACTACATACCCCTTCGGGTACTGAGGGTAGGCTCAGAAGAGTGCCTACCTCTTATATAAACAAAACACTTTTTTTCAGTCTGTCACCAGTAGACATTGGTTGTGTTCCGAGAGTATTTTTGATGTAAAAAAAAAATACTTGGAATTTGAATCTGTTTTTTGCATGCTTCATAAGAATGGTTAAAGCTATTTTCTGGTAAATTTTCATGATTTTCTTTTGCTTCTAACCATGTCTTTTGCATGCTACAAAGTTCGGGGTTTCGTGGTCTAAACGGATGTCTACAGCAACTTTTGATCAACACTTGACATTCTAAAATCTTTGTTGACATATTTTTGATGTTTCCTTTCAGAAAACTTTCTTCAAAAATATTAATTTTTGAATTTTTGGCTTCTCGGGTGATTTTGGCTATCCGTGGGTGATTTTGGCACACATGGGCAGTCTGTTCAGTACACACAGGACGTCCGTGTGTGTCCGTCAGAACACACAAGACATCCCTGGCTGTACGTGTGTGTCCGTCATCACACACAGGACGTCCATGGCTGTCCGTGTGTGTCCGTCAGCACACATAGGACGTCCCTGGCTGTCATCAGTACACATATCAGCACGTTGGTCCTCGGACTCAGCACGCTGACCCTTCCCGTGGACTGTTCGGGTGATTTTGGCCGACGTGGGCTGTCTGTTCAGTACACACAGGACGTCCGTTGGTGTCCGCCAGCACACACATGACGTCCGTGGCTGTACGTGTGTGTCTGTGCGTGTCCGTCTGTGTCCGTCAGCACACACAGGACGTCCGTGGCTGTCCATCAGTACACATATCAGCACGTTGGTCCTTGGACTCAGCACGCTGGCCCTTCCCGTGGACTGTTTGGGTGATTTTGGCCCACGTGGACAGTCTGTTCAGTACACACAGGACGTCCGTGGGTGTCCGTGGCTGTCTGTGGCTGTCTGTGTGTGTCCGTCAGCATACACAGGACGTCCGTGGCTGTCCATCAGTGCACATATCAGCATGCTGGTCCTTGGACTCAGCACGCTGGCCCTTCCCATGGACTGTTCGGGTGATTTTGGCCCACGTGGGCTGTCTGCTCAGTACACACAGGACGTCCGTGGGTGTCCGTCAGCACACAAATGACGTCCGTGGGTGTCCGTCAGCACACACAAGACGTCCTTGGCTGTCCGTGTGTGTCTGTCAGCACACACAAGACGTCTGTGGCTGTCCATCAGTACACATATCAGCACGTTAGTCCTTGGACTCAGCAAGGTGACACTTCCCGTGGACTGTTTGGGTGATTTTGGCCCACGTGGGCTGTCTGTTAAGTACACACAGGACGTATGTGGGTGACCGTCAGCACACATAGGACGTCCGTGTGTGTCCGTCAGCAAACACAAGACGTCCGTGGCTGTCCGTCAGCACACACAGGACGTATGTGGGTGTCCGTCAGCACACACAAGACTTCTGTGGCTGTCCGTGTGTGTCCGTCAACACACACAGGACGTCTGTGGCTGTCCATCAGTACACATATCTGCATGTTGGTCCTTGGACTCAGCACGCTGACCCTTCCTGTGGACTGTTCGGGTGATTTTTGCCCACGTGGGCTGTCTGTTCAGTACACGCAGGACGTCTGTGGGTGTCCGCCAGCATACACAGGACGTCAGTGGCTGTCTGTTTGTGTCCGTGTGTGTCCGTCTGTGTCCGTCAGCACATACAGGACGTCCGTGGCTGTCCATCAGTACACATATCAGCATGTTGGTACTTGGACTCAACACGCTGGCCCTTGCCGTGGACTGTTTGGGTGATTTTGGCCCACGTGGGCTGTCAGTTCAGTACAAACAGGACGTCCGTGGGTGTCCGTCAGCACACACAAGACGTCTGTGGCTGTACGTGTGTGTCCGTCAGCACACACATGACGTCCATGGCTGTCCGTGTGTGTCCGTCAGCACACACAGGACGTCCGTGGCTGTCCGTCAGTACACATATCAGCACGTTGGTCCTTGGACTCAGCACGCTGACCCTTCCCGTGGACTGTTCGGGTGATTTTGGCCCACTTGGGCTGTCTGTTCAGTACACACACGACGTACGTTGGTGTCCGCCAGCACACACAGGACGTCTGTGGCTGTACGTGTGTGTCTGTGCGTGTAAGACCCGTTCCTGGTCTCTCGACCCAACTGGATACGAATGCTTACTTATTAATTTCTTTGCTTGTATGATTCATTCTAAGTCTTTTCTTTACTAAGTCATATTCGAATATGAGGTTCATAAACAAAGAAATAGATTGCACAGCGGAATAACAATGTATAAACTTTGTATTACTTAGAAACATGAGATTCAATACACAACTTCTTAACAGTCTCATAGACAATCACTAGTTCATCCCTAGCATCATATAACCACACGTTACACAGCCTCTCACTAACCGAGCCTTCACGGCTCCTTGGCTTGACCAGAACCTTCCTTAGTTCCTGAAACAACAACCAGATAAGCATTAATCATAGCCGAGAATAGAACGGATTGATTCTACAATGCTTGGCTTGGTTCCTAGAACTTAGATAAACCTCAGTCAACACAATCATAAACAGTATGAACCTACCTACCGTATCCTAAGTCATTCAACCAACCACCCCTTGACTTATAATCAGATAGATAGTCCAGAATAGATAAACAAAACACACGAACAGATCCGGATCATCCCCAAAGACCAATCCGTCTAACCGGATAGAATCTAGGTGCGACCGGCCAATGAAGTCCGGCTCAATGGCCCAACGGACTTCTTTACCTGATCCGGCCTTAGGCCTGGATCCAATCGGCCGAGTCAGACCTTGCGACTCAACCTTGGCTTAGACAAACCGTGACCTTGTCTTGACTAGACAAGCCATAGGCTGATCCATAAAGATCGGTCCTAACCTGTCCCGAAAGACACCGTTTGGAACATGTACCCTTTGGCCATTCGTGCCTCCTGGACACTCATGACTCTTGACAACTCGTGCCTTTTGGGTCATTCCCAACCGTTCGTCCTAACCGCCCAGTCTTGGTGCGATCGGATCATCCCACTAACCAACCCGTGTCTAGGCTAGCGGTTTGGTTATGTTTGGCCAAAGCCTAGGGACGTGTCCCTTGGACTCAACCAACACAGCCTTTCGTGTTTAACCAGAGAGAAGAGAAGAGAAACGAATTGAAACAGATAAGGAGAGCCGGATGGGACTTAGGAACCGAGCAGAGCCGCAGTGCGGTCGCATGGACCGTCCATTCGGTCTGATGGAGCCACGGCCCATCACATACCTTGTGAACCACGTCTGGGTTCTCCATGCTCTTCTCCTTGTCTTGATCTCCCATTCTTGACCGGAGTTAGTTCTCAAACGATCAGTCGCCGGACCACAACACCACCACAATCGGCCTTTCTCTTGGCCGGAACTCTCTCTTTCTCTCTTTCTTTCTCTCTACGTTTTTCTCTGAGTATTTTACTCTGGAATTGGATAATGAAATCGACCAGAGAGCCCCCATATTTATAGAAAACGAGGGGGTACTTGCCCCACGAACAGGCATGACTTGCCAGCGAATGGGCGCCATCGGCCAAGGGTTGTCCCCTTTCGGCCACTTGCATCCCTTCGCCCAACCCACGCCCCAAGCCTCCTGGGCACAGCCCACGGCCTTTTCCAAAGACCCAATTACCAAAGCCCGCCACTGACCCGGACCCGGACCATCGGCCTAAAGCCCGGACAGTCCGTCTAGCTGAGATGAACTGACTCTCAGCTGCCTCAGCTGAGTGAGCTAGTAGTCCAGCTAGCTTCATTGAGCTGGCTGAGCTACTCGTCCGCTTCGTCCAGTTACCGTCTTACTCATCCTAGCTGTCTCTTAGCTTGTATAAGGTTAAGTCTAAGTTTCCTTATGTCCTTAACCTTCTTTCTCGACCATGGAACGCTTGCCTTGATGTCCTAAGACTGGCTTGCACGTTTCCTCGAACCATGGCCGTCCCGACAATCCTATTCAGGATTGGGGGCGTGACAAGTCTCCCCCCCTTGGCATGGATTCGTCCTCGAATCCGAATCAAATGCTTCCTCGGAAACAAACTGATCCAACCACTCTGGGTACTCTGCTTTCATTCTAGCTTCGGTTTCCCAAGTGATTATATCCTGACCATTACAGTCCCAGACGACCTTGACCATCTGGACCGTCTTCTTCCTTGTTGCTTTTTCCATCCTATCTATGATTCGAACTGGCCTCGTTTCCAAGGTTAGGTTCTTACCAAGATCGTCTGGAACGGCAGGAAGAGCGATGTCTTGGTCCGTCAGACATTTCGAAGTTGGGAGACGTGGAACACATTATGAAATGCGTCCATCTTGGCCGGCAAGTCCAACTTGTAGGCCACCATCCCAACTCTTTCAATGACCTTGAACGGCCCCAAGTATCTCGGATCTAACTTCCGTCTTCTGGAAATCCGGACTCGTCCTTTGAAGGTAATCATTTTGAGATACACCAAGTCACCTACTTGGAACTCGAGATCTTTCCTTCTTCGATCTGCATAGTTCTTTTGGCGGTCTTGTGCCTGTCTCATCTTGTCCCTCAAGAACTTGATCTTTTCGGCTGTCTCTTCGACAATCTCCGGACCAATCATGCTGCGTTCCCCAACTTGGGTCCAGCATAAGGGTGTCCTGCATGGACGCCCATACAGAGCTTCGTATGGCGACATGCCAATACTACTAGGGAAACTATTGTTGTAAGCAAATTCTACCAGAGGTAGATGTTTCTCCCAGGAATCACCCCAGTCTAGAACACATGCTCGCAACATATCTTCCAATGTCTGGATCGTACGTTCAGACTGTCCATCCGTCTGTGGGTGATAGGCTGTACTCATGTTCACTCTTGTTCCTAAAGCCTTTTGGAAAGCCTTCCAGAAGTAAGATGTGAACCTTGAATCCCTATCTGAAACTATGCTTGCCGGCACACCATGTAGTCGGACGATCTCATCAATGTACTTACGTACAATCTGATCTACCCCATCCGACTTTTGGATAGCCAGGAAGTGTGCTGATTTGGTTAGGCGATCAACCACAACCCAAACCGCATCTTTCTTATTCCTCGTGGTAGGGAACCCAGTCACAAAGTCCATTGTGATGTGATCCCATTTCCATTCTGGAATAGGCAAGCTTTGCAATAACCCACTAGGCACTTGATGTTCTGCTTTGATGAGTTGGCAAGTGGAACACTTGGCCACCCACTCCGCGACATCTGCCTTCATACGGATCCAATGATAGAACTTCTTAAGGTTCTGGTACATCTTGGTCGCACCAGGATGAACCGAGAATCTGGACTTATGAGCCTCCCTCATAATCTCTTCCTTTAGACTTCGATCATTAGGAACACTGATCCGACCGTTTACTAGGATGGTACCATCCTTTGCAGTTTGGTACTCCGTCCTATCATTCTGAGCAACCTTGTTCAGGTTCTCATCCTGACCTTGAGCCAACCGAATTCGGGTAAGCAGGTCGGCCTGATTGACCGCCTCTAATCCGAGTGGTTAAGACTCTTTGGTCGATACGTTCAACCGTAAGGCACGAACCGTACCGTCCAGGTCGTCCGCTTCTCGTTCAGCTGATACATCGACCCTTCTCCGGCTCAAGGCATCTGCGACCAGATTAGCCTTTCCCGGATGATAGGTGATATCCAGATCGTAATCAGCTACAAACTCCATCCACCTTCTCTGCCTTAAGTTTAACTCAGGCTGGGTGAATATATACTTAAGACTCTTATGGTCCGTAAGTATCTGAACCTTGGCACCATACAAGTATGATCGCCAAATCTTTAAGGCGAACACTACCGCAGCCATTTCAAGGTCATGGGTGGGGTAGTTTCCCTCATGTTTTCTCAACTGCCTTGACCCATAGGCGATGACCTTCCCATGCTGGGTTAATACGCAACCTAGTCCTGTTATGGACGCATCCGTATAAACCACATAGGGTTGGTCGGCCTCTGGAAGAACCAGAATGGGTGCGCTAGTCAGCATGTCCTTAAGCGCGGAAAAACATTTCCCAAACTCCTCAGACCATGTGAACTTAACGTCCTTCCCGGTCAACCGTGTCATAGGCTGAGCCAAGCTTGCGAATCCTTTCACAAACTTTCTATAATAACCTGCCAGCCCTAGGAAGCTTCTGACTTCCGTGGCACTGCGTGGTCGAGGCCAATCCTTGATTGCCCTGATCTTCTCTGGATCCACCGAGACGCCCTCACCGGACACAATGTGGCCGAGAAACCCAATGCTCTTCTGCCAAAAACTGCATTTACTGAGTTTTGCATAGATATTGTGTTCCCGTAATCGTTCCAGCACGGCTCTCAGGTGTTTCCGATGAGATTCCTCATCCTTGGAGTAAATCAGGATATCATCAATGAAGATGATCACTGATTCGTCCAGGAAGTCTCAGAACACGCTGTTCATCATTTTCATGAATGCAGCAGGCGCATTGGTCAGACCGAATGGCATAACCACAAACTCGTAGTGGCCGTACCTGGTCCGGAATGCTGTCTTTCTAATATCATTTGGCTCTATAGGGATCTGATGATACCCTGAGGCCAAATCAATCTTAGAAAACCATTTGACTCCTTTGAGTTGATCCAACAACTCATCTATTCTGGGCAACGGGTACTTGTTCTTCACAGTAACCCTGTTCAACCCTCGATAGTCAATACACAGACGCATGCTACCATCCTTCTTTTTCACAAAGAGGACTGGTGCACCCCAAGGAGAGCTACTTGGACGTATGAACCCCTTGTCCAGCAATTCTTCTAATTGCTTCTTTAGCTCGGCCATCTCGGCCGGAGCCATTCGGTACGGACTCTTGGACAGCGGAGCTGTCCCTGGTTCTAGTTCAATCGTAAATGGATCCGACCTATCAGGGGGGACACCCTGTAGTGAACGGAACACATCTGGGAACTCAGACACCAACGGGTCCTCAGTTAGATCTTTCTGATCATCAGACCTGCCGTGCTCCATAGTGGTAATTGTGGTCAAATATGCTTCACAACCCCGTCTAAGCATCCGTTCTGCTCGGATTGCTGACACCACTACTCTATCCAGAGCCGGACTCATATTCAGACTTTGGTACTGGATCGGGTGAGGTCCAGTCTCCAACCGGACACATCCTCTGTGGCAGTCGAGAGTGGCCCGATACTTTCCCAACCAATCCATGCCTAGGATCACATCGTGATTCTGTAGGCGCAACACAATCAGATCTACAGGCAGATTTTTCTCCTGGATCATTACCGGGATATTAGTCATGAGCCCTAATGAGTGCATGATTTGCCCACCGGCCGCCCTCACTAGTCTCGAATTATCCCCAGAACAGAGGCAGAACAGACCCTTTCCGACCAGTTCCGGACTCACAAAACTATGTGTAGCCCCTGTGTCGAAAAGTACGTGGGTTTCAAACCACCAATCATGAGGGTCCCTATAAGAGACCCACATCAGAATCCCCTAGCCACTCTAGGTTCCAGACCAAGCATTCTATTGAATGTAAACAGATAAATTAAGAAATTACCAAAGATCGAATCAAACGATCCAGAAGCGCCGTCGTCTCGGGACAGCTCATACACCCTTGGTGTTGTAGTCGGCCTGCTCTGGGTCGACTTTCCCGTGTCTCCACGACCCTTCCCTTGTCCTACTTGCCGCTTAGGACATTCACTTTGGAAGTGTCCGCTTTGGCCGCAGTGGAAACAAGTCCGAGAGCCGCTGCCACTGGATTGGCCCTGAGTCCGGCTTGGTCGAGTGCAATCTCGGATGGAATGATCCAAGCTGCCACATCTCACAGAAGCTCCCATGGCTTTCCAGCATTCACCTGGATGGTTCTTACCACACTTGGGACATTCAGGTCGTCCACTAGAGGCCTTGTCTCCGTCAACCTGGTCGGGACAGACTGCGACTTTGTCTTAAGCTTGGCTTCTTCGGCCAAGTTAGACTCCAAAAGAGCTACACGTTCAACCAGCTCTCCGACGGTGCTGAAGGTGCGGATCGAACAGTGGGTTCTCAGCTCCGGCCTTAAGCCTCGAATGAACCGACGAACCTGGACTGTCTCGTCCTCAAGTTCCCTTCCAACAAACCTTCGGAGCCGGTTGAACTCCTCTTCGTACTCACGTACGGCCCTGCGGCCTTGGGTAAGGTCTAGGAATCTACCTTCCAGACGGTCCAAAGCCTCTGCAGGAAAGTATTTGCGGTTGAATTTATCTTCGAAATCCGCAAAACTCTGGACACTTCCATTGGTGCGCTTGTTCACAGCCAGCCACCAATTATGCGCGTCCCCTTCCAGGAAGTGAACCGCAATGTCTCTCTTGTAATCCTTGGGACAACGAGTTGAGCTGATGTTTCGGACTAGCCTACTCCTCCACTCGTCTGCCTCAATAGGATCGGTGCTGAAGCAAACTCAGATAGTCCACCTTTTTCCCTGTCCTTTATGGTGGATCAATCTCGATCACATCGACCGTTTCCACAACTGGACCATTGGTTTTGGGGGCGGTCGTAGCCACAGGCGTAGCTTGGCCAACTGAGGAGTTCACTAATGGCGTGAACAGTTGGGCCATAGCCGCCACCTGAGTCCCCATTACCTTTATGGCCTCTAACAAGTCCTCTTTGGATAGTGTTGCGGTTACATTGGCCGTACCATCGGCCACTTTCTCACGCTGGCCACCATCACGGTTAGCGTTTGAGGATTCCACTTCCTCATCACTCTCGTGATGTTCCTAACCATCCCGTTGCGTCCCCGTAAGGTTAGCCTGATCAGTTGGCAACACATCTTCCGCGTTAGCCGCGGCCGGATCGGTTTGCAAACCAGACAGATTAGTTCCATCCACGGCCACTCGGCTAGACTGACCGGCCTTTCCCTTACTTCTTCGGGGCTTTCCCGATTTGCTTTTTCCAGCCTAAGGATTCAGACAATGTTAGTACAAAACAAACTAACATAAACAGAACAAAACAATCCCTAGACTAAGCAATCAAACCTCACCGTGAGACCTAATCAGCTGGCTGCGTGTGTGTGTGTGGACTACATAACCCAACTATCCTAGAATCAAGCATGCTCTGATACCAACTTGTAAGACACATTCATGGTCTCTCGACCCAACTGGATACAAATGCTTACTTATTAATTTCTTTGCTTGTCTGATTCATTCTAAGTCTTTTCTTTACTAAGTCATATTCGAATATGAGGTTCATAAACAAAGGAATAGATTGCACAACGGAATAACAATGTATAAACTTTGTATTACTTAGAAACATGAGATTCAATACACAACTTCTTAACAGTCTCATAGACAATCACTAGTTCATCCCTAGCATCATCTAACCACACGTTACACAGCCTCTCACTGACCGAGCCTTCACGGCTCCTTGGCTTGACCAGAACCATCCTTAGTTCCTGAAACCACAACCAGATAAGCATTAATCATAACCGAGAATAGAACGGATTTATTCTACAATGCTTGGCTTGGTTCCTAGAACTTAGATAAACCTCAGTCAACACAATCATAAACAGTATGAACCTACCTACCGTATCCTAAGTCATTCAACCAACCACCCCTTGACTTAGAATCAGATAGATAGTCCAGAATAGATAAACAGAACACACGAACAGATCCGGATCGTCCCCAAAGACCAATCCGTCTAACCGGATAGAATCTAGGTGCGACCGGCCAATGAAGTCCGGCTCAATGGCCCAACGGACTTCCTTACCTGATCCGGCCTTAGGCCTGGATCCAATCGGCCGAGTAAGCCTCAAGCCTAATCCGGAAGGCTTAGCAACCGGTCAGACCTTGCGACTCTACCTTGGCTTAGACAAACCGTGACCTTGTCTTGACTAGACAAGCCATAGGCTGATCCATAAGGATCGGTCCTAACCTGTCCCGAAAGACACCGTTTGGAACATGTACCCTTTGGCCATTCGTGCCTCTTGGACACTCATGACTCTTGACAACTCGTGCCTTTTGGGTCATTCCCAACCGTTCGTCCTAACCGCCCAGTCTTGGTGCGATCGGATCATCCCACTAACCGACCCGTGTCTAGGCTAGCGGTTTGGTTATGTTCGGCCAAAGCCTAGGGACGTGTCCCTTGGACTCAACCAACACAGCCTTTCGTGTTTAACCAGAGAGAAGAGAAGAGAAACGAATTGAAACAGATAAGGAGAGCCGGATGGGACTTAGGAACTGAGCAGAGCCGCGGTGCGGTCGCATGGACCGTCCGTTCGGTCTGATGGAGCCACGGCCCATCACATACCTTGTGAACCACGTCTGGGTTCTCCATGCTCTTCTCCTTGTCTTGATCTCCCATTCTTGACCGGAGTTAGTTCTCAAACGATCAGAGTCCCCGGAACACAACACCACCACAATCGGCCTTTCTCTTGGCCGGAACTCTCTCTTTCTCTCTTTCTTTCTCTCTACGTTTTTCTCTGAGTATTTTACTCTGGAATTGGATAATGAAATCGACCAGAGAGCCCCCATATTTATAGAAAACGAGGGGGTAAGTCTTGCCCCACGAACAGGCATGACTTGCTAGCGAATGGGCACCATCGGCCAAGGGTTGTCCCCTTTCGGCCACTTGCATCCCTTCGCCCTTTCTGATTGGGTTTGGGGTCGGCCACAAGCCCAACCCACGCCCCAAGCCTCCTGGGCATAGCCCACGGCCTTGTCCAAAGACCAACAGCCCATGGCCTCATGGCCGGACCTCACAGCCCGCCACTGACCCGGACCCGAACCATCGGCCTAAAGCCAGGACAGTCCGTCTAGCTTAGATGAGCTGACTCTCAGCTGCCTCAGCTGAGTGAGCTAGTAGTCCAGCTAGTGGAGCTGACTTAGTAGGGACTGAGCTGGAGTGAACTGAACCTAGCTTCATTGAGCTGGCCGACAATCCTATTCAGGATTGGGGGCATGACAGTGCGTGTCCGTCTGTGTCCGTCAGCACACGGGACGTCCGTGGCTGTCCATCAGTACACATATCAGCACGTTGGTCCTTGGACTCAGCACGCTGGCCCTTCTCGTGGACTGTTTGGGTGATTTTGGACCACGTGGGCAGTCTGTTCAGTACACACAGGACGTCCGTCGGTGTCTGTGGCTGTCTGTGTGTTTCCGTCAGCATACACAGGATGTCCGTGGCTGTCCATCAGTGCACATATCAGCACGCTGGTCCTTGGAATCAGCACGCTGGCCCTTCCTGTGGACTGTTCGGGTGATTTTGGCCCACGTGGGCTGTCTGTTCAGCACACACATGACGTCCGTGGGTGTCCGTCAGCACACACAAGACATCCTTGGCTGTCTTTGTGTGACCGTGTGTGTCCGTGTGTGTCCGTCAGTACACACAGGACGTCTGTGGCTGTCCATCAGTACACATATCAGCACGTTAGTCCTTGGACTCAGCACGCTGACCCTTCCCGTGGACTGTTTGGGTGATTTTGGCCCATGTGGCCTGTCTGTTAAGTACACACAGGACGTCTGTGGGTGTCCGTCAGCACACACAGGACGTCCGTGTGTGTCCGTCAGCACACACAGGACGTCCGTGGCTGTCCGTGGGTGTCCGTCAGCACACACAGGACATCTGTGGGTGTCCGTCAGCACACACAAGACTTCTGTGGCTGTCCGTGTGTGTCCGTCAGCACACACAGGACGTCTGTGGCTGTCCATCAGTACACATATCTGCATGTTGGTCCTTGGACTCAGCACGCTGACCCTTCCTGTGGACTGTTCGGGTGATTTTAGCCCACGTGGGCTGTCTGTTCAGTACACACAGGACGTCTGTGGGTATCCGCCAGCACACACAGGACGTCTGTGGCTGTCTGTTTGTGTCCGTGTGTGTGTCTGTCAGCAAACACAGGACGTCCGTGGCTGTCCATCAGTACACATATCAACACGTTGGTCCTTAGACTCAGCACGCTGACCCTTCCCGTGGACTGTTCGGGTGATTTTGGCCCACTTGGGCTGTCTGTTCAGTACACACAGGACGTTCGTTGGTGTCCGCCAGCACACACAGGACGTCTGTGGCTGTACGTGTGTGTCTGTGCGTGTCTGTCTGTGTCCGTCAGCACACACAGGACGTCTGTGGCTGTCCATCAGTACAGATATCAGCACGTTAGTCCTTGGACTCGGCACGCTGACCCTTCCCGTGGAGTGTTTGGGTGATTTTGGCCCATGTGGCCTGTCTGTTAAGTACACACACGACGTCTGTGGGTGTCCGTCAGCACACACAGGACGTCCGTGGCTGTCCGTGGGTGTCCGCCAGAACACACAGGACGTCCGTGGGTGTCCGTCAGCACACACAAGACTTCTGTGGCTGTCCGTGTGTGTCCTTCAGCACACACAGGACGTCTGTGGCTGTCCATCAGTACAGATATCTGCATGTTGGTCCTTGGACTCAGCACGCTGACCCTTCCTGTGGACTGTTCGGGTGATTTTAGCCCACGTGGGCTGTCTGTTCAGTACACACAGGACGTCTGTGGGTGTCCGCCAGCACACACAGGACGTCTGTGGCTGTCTGTTTGTGTCCGTGTGTGTCTGTCAGGCAAACAGGACGTCTGTGGCTGTCCATCAGTATACATATCAGCACGTTTGTCCATCGACTCAACACGCTGGCCCTTCCCGTGGACTGTTTGGGTGATTTTGGCCCGCGTCGGCTGTCTGTTCAGTACACACAAGACGTCCATGGGTGTCCGCCAGCACACACAGGATGTCCGTGGCTGTCTGTGGCTGTCCGTCAGCACACATACGACGTCCGTGGCTGTTTGTCGCTGTCCGTGTGTGTCCGTGTGTGTCTGTTAGCACACACAGGACGTCCGTGGTTGTCCATCAGTACACATATCAGCACGCTGGTCCTTGGACTCAGCACGTTGGCCCTTCCTGTTGACTGTTCGGGTGATTTTGGACCACGTAGGCTGTCTGTTCAGTACACACAGAACGTCCGTGGGTGTCCGTCAGCACACACAGGACGTCCATGTGTCCTTCAGCACACACAGGACGTCCATGGCTGTCCGTGTGTGTCCGTCAGCACACACAGGACGTCCGTGGCTGTCCGTCAGTACACATATCAGCACGTTGGTCCTTGGACTCAGCACGCTGACCCTTCCCGTGGACTGTTCGGGTGATTTTGGCCCACGTGGGCTGTCTGTTCAGTACACACAGGACGTCCGTTGGTGTCCGCCAGCAGACACAGGACGTTCGTGGCTGTACGTGTGTGTCTGTGCGTGTCCGTCTGTGTCCGTCAGCACACACAGGACGTCCGTGGCTGTCCATCAGTACACATATCAGCACGTTGGTCCTTGGACTCAGCACGCTGGCCCTTCACGTGGACTGTTTGGGTGATTTTGGCCCACGTGGGCAGTCTGTTCAGTACACACAGGACGTCCGTGGGTGTCCGTGGCTGTCTGTGTGTGTCCGTGTGTGTCCGTCAGCATACACAGGACGTCCGTGGCTGTCCATCAGTGCACATATCAGCACGCTGGTCCTTCGACTCAGCACGCTGGCCCTTCCCGTGGACTGTTCGGGTGATTTTGGCCCACGTGGGCTGTCTGTTCAGTACACACAGGACGTCCGTGGGTGTCCGTCAGCACACACATGACGTCCGTGGGTGTCCGTCAGCACACACAAGACGTCCTTTGCTGTCCGTGTGTGTAACATCCGCGATCCTGGATAAGGACCGTCGGGACGGCCATGGTTCGAGGAAACGAACCAGCCGGTCTTAGGACCTTAAGGCAAGCGTTCCATGGCCAAGATAGAAGGTTAAGGACGTCAGGATGCTGAGACTTAACCTTATAAGAGAAAGAAGTCAGCTAGAACAAGCTATACATAAGCTGGGCGATGCTTACGGGAAGCTTGATCAGCTAGACATAGCTCGGTCAAGCTCAGCCTAGCTCGTTCCAAGTTAAGTCAGCTCAACCAGCTGGACTACTAGCTCACTCAGCTGAGGCAGCTGGGAGTCAGCTCATCTCAGCTCGACGGACTGTTCGGGTTTCGGGCCGATGGTCCGGGTCTGGGTCAGTGGCGGGCCATGAGGTCCGGCCATGTGGTCCATGAGTCGTTGGGCTCTTGTGGACAGGCCGTGGGCTTGGGTATCAAGTCTGGGCTTGGGTTGTACGTGCCTATAAGGTCTGGAACCTTCCATTTCCGAACAGGTACGATCTGGACCGTTGATTGTAATCGATGCCCAAGATCTGTCCCAAAAGGATGCTTCGAAGGGATGTGTCCCTTCACACATGACCTTTGGTTGCCTATATATAGGATGCACGACCAGAGATCAAGGCATTCAGTATTATTCAGTCTCATTCTGTCTGAGACAAAGGACACACGTCCTAAACAAAGGGATCCCCCAATGAGAACCGAGGATCCAAGCCGGAAAAGGCTCGGTTGTGGTGGTTTAGTATCTCCGGCAAGGAGAACGGTTTAGGAGAGAGGAGGCCGTGTGGTTATGGATACCAAAGGCATAGAGAAAGGTCTGGAGAAGGACTCCAACCCCGTGGTTCAGTCAGATAGGGTCAGTGGGGTCACCACCGACTCATCGGCTAAGACCATCGGACAGTCTGAACCGGTCTAGCCATGGGCGTTTGGATTGTGTCCTATTCTTCTTATTCTTTTCATCTATTTCTTCTTCTACTCCTCCTGTACATTGGCGTGGCCTTGTTGATGTGTTGGGATTGGTTATAACCGTGGTTCTTGTTGAGTAATGCGGTCGCGGTCCATAACCGACGAGTTAGGCGCGCACATGATCTGACTGGGCTCAGGTGATCCGATTGGATAGGGGCGGTTCTGTTCTGTTCTGAACGGCTGCAACCCTACCCTGAACAGTCACAATGGTTCATGACTTGTGTAGGTTAAGGCGTGGTCCTTTGGCCATAGGCCGGACACACGCACGGACCAGACAGTCCCTACGGACGGTTAGGTCGAATGGTTGGAACATCTGAATGGGTGCGAGTTGCCAAGGGTCATGAGTTACCAAGAGGCACGTGTGTCCAAAGGGTACTAGTTCCCAAAAGGTGTGAGTTCCAAACGGTACCATTGGTTCAAGGCTTAGGCCGAACCAAGTGGACAGTCCGCGGCTGCATAGTCGAACGGACAGACGGTTAGTTTAACCGGAGTGTTGTGTCGCAAGGTCTGATTGGTTGCAAGGCAATCCGTTTTGGTCTTGGGCCTTACTCTGTGGTATGGATCCAGGCTTTGGGTCGGATCAGGTAAGAACGTCCGTGAGCCTTTGGGCCGGACTTATAACTGGCCGATCGCACCTAGATCTTAACCAAACGGTTAGACGAGACTATGGACGATCCAGCTATGGTTGGATGGTTCTAGCCGCAAAGGCTAAGTGGGATATCTTACAATCAACTTTGGGTTGGTGAGTAGGATAGGCGCCATATGCCTTATGTAGGGCGTAGACCCACATGATGGCAATGGAAGGCCGGTTATATCAGTACATGCTAAGTGGACGATGGCTTATCAAGTCTAGTGGTCGGATCATGTTTCATGACGATGGTTCGATGGCCAAACACTAGTATGGATATTCACGTTGCTGGAGTAAGAGTATTGATTTGATGCTTCTAGATATCAACCTTGGTGTTGATAGCTTCGAGATTGGCTAAGTGTCATGACGAAGTGTGTGGCTAGTACTATGTGTCGTAGACCATAGATACTGAGCCTAAGTGTGATTGTTCAAGGAAGGCCGTGTAAGATCTGATCATGGTTGAGTATGGACGACCTGACCTCTGAATGATGGTTCAAGGTGTCGGTACTAACCTGATTAATGAATGCATCGGTTGGTATGAACAAGTCATATATGTTGTCTGGGTTAAGTCCCAAGGCCAGTCAGGCCAGATGATGACTCATCAGTTCCAAGTCATGTGAGGATTGTTGGTTGATTGACTTAGGATCTCATGAGCTTTGTCAGTCCAGAAGATGGACTTGGTACTATTGCCTGAGCCGAGATAGGCCAAATACATATCGTTATCCTTTCGAAGACTTCTCAAAGGTTACTTATGTCTGTGGGGATGGTTGGTTGAATGACTAAGTACCTAGGGGAGTTGTTTGATGCAGGAGTCAAGATAAGGACCTTAAGTAAGATCATTGAGTGATCGTGGTCCAGCTGTTAAGCAAGAGCAATTCAAGTCAATGGAGGACCGATGAGCTAATAAGCTCCATATATGTGGCAAAGATATGATCTAGCATTTACTTATGTAGATCTAGATAGAATGGTTTAGGGGAATGGAACCTCAGAATCGTATGGCTTGGTTTGGGTTTAGGATTGACCTTTAAGCTAATTGGTAGTTGAGTAAACTGGCCAAGGCTGAGGTGATCCGCTGCGTATCTGTTGAAAGGATCTATGCTATTAATGACTAGGGAAGTCTTTAGCTAAGGTTTAAGTTAGCCCTTGCCTTTAGGCGATATTATAAATAAAGGGCAAAAATTAAGAGGTTCGGCCAGGAAGTGGACCGAGCGACGTAAGGCTTCGACCACGGCCTAGTCAGCCGGATCAGGGTGTTACAAGTTTGTATCAGAGCCAGGTTGATCATGTTTAGGACAACGCTCTATGATTATGCGTTCCATACTGAAATTATTTCCAAATCTAAGATGACTATGAAACCTTAGTTGGGGTGAGCCAAGAAAGAGTTGAGGTAAGCTAGGGTATTATGCTTGTGAATGTGAGAATTCTAAGATGAACCGGCTTAGCCAAGATACATTTTCCAAGGGCAAGAACCTAAAAACAGAAAGGTTGGCTGATCTATTATTTAGAAGTAATAGACGGGTTGGAAGGGATGGAAGCAATGCAAGACTTGTTTATGGATGACCTAAACAAGGGAAGTAACATGGACCAGAGAGTGGCTTAGGTTGAAATAAACGTGCAGCATTCTACTGAAGTTAAGTGTTATCCCTTGATGGTCGTTCATAATAAGTAAAGCATATGCAATATTAAAATCTGACTCAAGGGATACACTACATGACCAGTACACGAGTGGACTTCTGATCAGATGGATCAGTTAGGACTCGGTATAAGTTAAGGTAGGTTTCCATTGATCGAGTCAGATGGAATGAATCAATTCCAATCTGAATCCGTCCAAAGAAAGAATGAGGAAACTCCGGGTGTTCGTTCCAATCATTGGAAGAACATGATGTTAAATATCTTAGTATGATGGGGATTGAGGTATATTATAGTTGCTGTTGTGAATGGTGTGAGCATTCGCAATAGTAAGACGCTTTGGAGAATGGTATGGGACGTTTTCCAAATGTGTGATCAAACCGAAATCCTACTCATCTAGGTACCCACTGCAAGTGGAACGGGTGGCTTTGTTGGAGTCTAACTTGGCTGAAGAAGCTAAGCTTAAGGCTAAGCCACAGTCTGGCCCATCGGGCAAAACTAATGATAAAAAGAGAAAATGGGACCGGGTGGACGGAGGCAAGACCTCTGGTGGCCGACCTGCGTGTTCCAAATATTGACGAACCATCCTGGTGAGTGCTGGAAGGCCAAGGGGGCTTGTGTTTGTTGTGGCAGCATGGACCATGGGGTTCAGAACAGTCCTCGACCGAACCCGTCTGGTAGAAGCGGCCAGATGACTTGTTTCCATTGTGGCCAGCAAGGACATTTCAAATCGGAGTGTCCCAAGCTGCAAGGAAGTCAGGGGAAGGGCCGTGGAGACACAGGCAAGGCGTCCCAAGGCAAACCAACCACAACACCGAGGGTGTATGAACTGTCACGAGACGACGGAGCTTCCGGATCTTTTGATTCGATCTCTGGCAATCTCTAAATTTATCTTTTTACATTCAAGTAGTAATGCTTGGTCTGGAACCTAGAATGTGGTCTAGGGGATTCTGATGGGGGTCTCTGATAGGAACCCTCACGGTCGGTGGGGTAAAAACCCACGTACTTTCCGACGCAGGGCTACACATAGGTTTTGTGAGTCCGGGACTGGTCGGAAAGGGTTTGTTCTGTCTGGATGCAGGGTGATAATTTTGGGATAGTGAGGGCAGCCAGTGGGCAAGCCATGAACTCACTAGGTCTCATGTCGAATATCCCAGTACAGATCCAGGGAAAGGTCTTCCCTGTGAATCTGGTCGGTGTCCACCTAAAGAATCAATAGTGATCTTAGGCATGGACTGATTGGGAAAGTACCGAGCCACTCTCTGATTGCCATAAGGGTCGTGTGCAATTGGAGAATGGACTTCACCCGGTTAGAGTACCAAGGTCTGTGTCAGGCTCAAGAGGAAAGTAGT
>NW_022610701.1:0-16159 GCF_000309985.2 Brassica rapa
ATCCGCATCACAGTATCCAACCACTTCAGTGCTTCATTGCAACCCATCCATACTCCTTGATCAGGTGAGCCGTTGAGATATATCAAGATCCTCTCCACCATGCGCCAATGATGTTCCTTAGGGACTTGCAATGTGTTGACTCACCTGATTCACAGGCAAAGCAAATGTCAGGTCTAGTTATGGAAGGTAAATCAATTTACCCAACTAGCTTCTATAGAGTTTAGTCCTGATAAGGTTTGCTGTCTTCATCTCCCCCTCTCGTGGACTTTGAGCCATCCGCCATAGGCATCCTTGCTGTCTTGCCTCCATAGGCATCCTTGCTGTCTTGCCTCCATAAGCACCTCCCTTTCAAAAGATCAAGTGTATACTTCCTTTGGGACATGAACAAACCTTCCTTGGATCTACAATCTCAATTCCAAGAAAGTATTTCATTTCCCCAAGTCTTTAATCTCAAACATGGATTTAAGGAACTCCTTGGTTGCTATGGTTGAGTTAGCTAGTATAAGTGTGAAGCAATGAGGAGTTGAGACTAAGGAGATGAGTTGAAGCTTGGGAAGGTTTGGGTAAGGTCCGTACAAGTCCGTACAGTCCGTACATGACCGTACACATGAAGATGAGTGAAACCTTGACAAGGGTAAAGAAGTTACTGCGGTAACTTAGGTGAAGGGAAGGAACTTACCTTGATGCATCAGACCGTTTAGGGATAAGGTAGAGCGCGCCTTGACAGGCGGGAACAGCGGAAAGGCAAGAGCATCTCGGTCCAAGATGCTAGATGCTCCGCGCATGTGGAGAAGCTAATTGGCTAGTCCAAGGAGCTTATCCTCTCCTAATTGACCTCACATGCTTTAGTCTTCTCCTTGATTTCGAAAACCCTTGTATGCTCACACTATATATTGTAACTCATCAACACTAATAAAGATTATCAGTTTGAGTCTCTCTAATCTCTTAGACACTATGGTTTTCTCTTAGACTCTAAACGGCTCTATCTAGTCTCTTAATCTTTCACAAACTTCTCTTAATCACTTCTTAAACACTCTCTTTATTCTGATTACTCTAAGGATCTCTTAATCTCATATGGTATCAGAGCCAGGTTCATTTTAATCTGGGGTTTGATCTTTAGAGAGTTACAAGCTAACGTCTTTGAAGCTACACGCGAGTAGTCTTGAAGGTGTTGAAGCTGTGGTACGTTCTAGTTGAAGCTGTGCTACGTTCTGTGGTTTGCGTGATTCTAGACTCAAGGTTGGTGTGTACGAGATTCAAGATTCAAGTTTTCAAGTCAAGCAAAGATGGAACATGGGATGAACATGAGGATGAAGGTAGCGGTTACTTTCAAAGGTAGCAACTACCTTGTGTGGTCTCGGATGGTGAAGACTGCGGTGGGAAGTAAGGGTTTGTGGGGGCACATCACAACAGGGGAGGCTCCGAAACTCATTACTCAGGGAGGAGATCAAGAAGAGGTCTCCAATGAAGCGGCTGTGGAGAAATGGCAACAAGAAGACATGCTGGTGATGACGGTTCTACACGCATCCTTGGACCCAGCTATCTTGGATGCCTACAGCTACTGTGAATCAGCCAAGGAGCTGTGGGACACGCTGAAGAAGGTGTATGGGAACACTTCCAACCTCAGCCGTGTGTTTGAAGTGAAGCTAGCGATCAACCGTCTTGCACAAGAGGACATGGAGTTCACTAAGAACTTGGGGAGGTTCAGGTCCTTATGGTCAGAGCTGGAGATGCTGAGGCCGAGCACAACCGATCCAGATCAGAGAGGCGCGAGCAAGACAAGGTCTTTGGGCTGCTTCTCACACTGAACCCGGCCTACACTCAACTCATCCAGCACATGCTAAGGTCAGACAAGCTTCCGGACCTTGAGGAGGTGTGTGCGCAAATGCAAAGGGAGCAGGGATCTATGGGGCTGTTTGGAGGAAAGGGGGAGCTCTCTCTTGGCAATCAAGCAGCTCATGAGGACTCAACCGAGACTCCACAAGCAAACAAGGCATCTCACGGGAAGTACGAGGACAGGAAGTTCAATGGCAACTGTGATCATTGCAAGAAGCATGGTCATAAGAAGAGCCAATGCTGGATACTACACCCACACCTCAAGCCGGCCAAGTTCATGAAGGAGCGTGAGGGAAGGGCAAATGTGACTGAAGGTTCAAGTGGAGCTGGCACCAGCAAGGCGAGTGAAGCGGATGGGCTTGGAGGCAATGATGGGAATGGGAAGTCTCTGGTGGCTTACACAGGCGCCTCAAGCTCACGCAGCAATGATGACTACATCAAGAGATCAGACCTTGACGCTCTCTTCAAAATGCTAAAGGAAAACGGTAACACTTATGGTTATTCCTTTGGAGCTTCTATGATTGCATATAAGGATGATCACTTGATTAGAGAACTAGTAGAACGGTTAGAAGCTAGGAAATATAAAATGCTCACATTGCTAGAACTGATAGGATGCATCCATTGCTTAGTAATCTATGTCATAATGCTAAACGAGTAGATAAACCATTGATTGTTGATTCTGGTGCATCACATCATATGATAAGTGATGAGAACCTGATTAAGGATATAGAACCTACGCATGGGCATGTGATGATAGCAAATGGGGATAAGATACCTATTAGAGGAATATGAAAGCTTAAGTTGTTTAACAAAGAATCTAGAGCTTTTTACATGCCTGAATTCACATCAAACCTATTATCTGTGAAGAAATGTACTAATGATTTACAATGCAATGTTATCTTTAGTCCTAATGATGTGAAGTTTCAGGATATTGAGAGCAGCAGATTGATTGGGAAAGGGGTGACTAAGGAGATCTCTATATGCTTGAAGAACTCACTTCTGTTCCTGATTATAGTTGCTCGTTTACTTCTGCTTCTTTGTTGAATAAAAATGCATTGTGGCATGCTAGAGTAGGACACCCTCATGTTAAAGCTTTGAACTTAATGGTACCAGGTGTTGTGTTTGAGAACAAAGATTGTGAAGCTTGTATTTTAGGCAAGCATTGTAGAACTGTGTTTCAAAAGTCTACTACCGTTTATGATAATTGCTTTGATTAATTCATTCAGATGTGTGGACTGCCCCTTGCTTATCTAGAGATAGTTATAAGTACTTTGTCACATTCATTGATGAAAAATCCAAATACACCTGGTTAACCTTAATTCAGACCAAAGATAGGGTACTTGATGCATTTAGGAACTTTCAAACTTATGTAACTAACCATTATCATGCTAAGATTAAAATTTTGAGATCAGATAATGGAGGAGAGTACACAAGTCATGCATTCAAGCAACACTTATCACAGCATGGGATCCTACATCAAACAAGCTGTCCGTATACTCCACAGCAAAATGGAGTGGCTGAGAGGAAGAATAGGCACTCATGGAAGTGGCAAGGTCTCTTATGTTTCAGAGTAATGTTCCAAAGAGATTTTGGAGTGATGCGGTTGCCACTGCTTGTTACTTGATCAACAGAACTCCAACCAAGGTTCTGAATGAGAAGGCTCCATTTGAAGTTCTGAACAGGTACAAACCAGCACTTGATTACTTGCGAGTCTTTGGATGCCTATGCTTTGTGCTCAAACCAGGAGAATGATCAACAAGCTAGAAGCAAGAAGTACTAAGGCTTGTTCATAGGATACTCAGCTACACAGAAAGGATACAAATGCTATGATCCTATAGCAAGGAGAGTACTTGTATCTAGAGATGTGAAGTTCTTGGAAGATAGAGGATACTATGAAGAAAAGAACCAAGAAGACCTGAAGGACTTAACATCAGACAAGGCCACCACCTTGCGGATCATCCTTGAAGGTCTTGGAATCAGTACATCCCAGGATCCAAGGAATCACGCAACTACACCTCCTGAAGTTAGTTCACCATCCCACCTTGATCATGAGGGAGGAGAGGAGCATGAGGAACCTATGCAAGAGGCTAATCAGGAGAAGGAGAGAGTAGAGAATGAAGGAGAAGAGAGCATAGGCTTGATGGTCATGGTCATGATCATGGTGTGAGGCAAACACCTTCTCAAGATGAAGTGGTAGAAGAACAACAGGAAGAAGAACCGGTTGTGCAGCCACTAAGAAGGAGCACAAGGATAAGGAAGGATCCTTCTAGCTGGGTAAACACAAGAGTGTACTACAATGCCCAAGCTGTGGAGCATCCTTCTCAAGCCGTGTGCTCCTTTGCTCAATATCCAGAAGAACATTGTGCCTTCATGGTTAACTTGGATGAGAACTACATCCCAAGAAGCTATGAAGAAGCAATCATGGATAAAGAATGGAAGGAATCAGTTGGAGCTGAGGCAGGAGCTATGATCAAGAATGATACATGGTACGAGTGAGTGTGAGTTACCAAAAGGGAAGAAGGCTGTGACCAGTAGATGGATATTCACAATCAAGTACAAAGCGGATGGAAAGATTGAGAGGAAGAAGTCAAGGCTAGTTGCAAGAGGTTTCACTCAAACTTATGGAGAAGATTACATAGAAACCTTTGCACCAGTAGCTAAACTACACACAATCCGGATTGTACTAAGCTTGGCTGTGAATCTTGGATGGGGGTTATGGCAAATGGATGTGAAGAATGCGTTTCTACAAGGTGAACTTGAGGATGAAGTGTATATGCATCCACCTCCAGGCCTTGAACACTTAGTGAAGAGAGGGAATGTGTTGAGACTGAAGAAAGCTATCTATGGGCTGAAGCAATCACCAAGAGCTTGGTACAACAAGTTGAGCACTACTCTGAATGGCCGAGGCTTCAAGAAGTCTGAACTAGATCACACCCTCTTCACACTCACGACTCCCTCAGGTATGATTGCACTCCTTGTGTATGTTGATGATATCATTATCACAGGGAGTGATAAGGAAGGTATCATAGCAACCAAGGAGTTTCTTAAATCCATGTTTGAGATTAAAGACTTGGGAGAAATGAAATACTTTCTTGGAATTGAGATATGTAGATCCAAGGAAGGTTTGTTCATGTCCCAAAGGAAGTATACACTTGATCTTTTGAAAGGTGCAGGTGCTTATGGAGGCAAGACAGCAAGGATGCCTATGGAGGATGGCTACAAAGTCCCACGAGAGGGGGAGATTGAAGACAGCAAACCTTATCAGGATCCTAAACTCTATAGAAAACTAGTTGGCAAATTGATTTATCTTACTATAACTAGACCTGACATTTGTTTTGCTGTGAATCAGGTGAGTCAACACATGCAAGTGCCTAAGGAACATCACTGGCGCATGGTGGAGAGGATCTTGATGTATCTCAACGGCTCACCTGATCAAGGAGTATGGATGGGCTGCAATGGAAGCACTGAAGTGGTGGGATACTGTGATGCGGATTGGGCTGGTGATAGAGCAGACAGGAGATCAACCACAGGCTATTGCACATTCATTGGAGGCAACTTGGTGACTTGGAAGAGTAAGAAGCAGAAGGTGGTGTCTTGCTCAAGTGCAGAAGCTGAGTATAGAGCTATGCTGAAGCTCACCAACGAGTTAGTATGGATCAAAGGCATCTTGAAGCATTTGGAGATTGATCAAGCCACGCCAATGACCATGCATTGTGACAACCAAGCGCTACACATTGCCTCCAACTCGGTGTTCATGAGAGAACCAAGCACATTGAAGTTGATTGCCACAAGGTGAGGCAGATGATCATTTAGGAGTCATCTTGCCATGCTACACAAGGAGTGAAGATCAGTTAGCGGATGTGTTCACCAAGGCTGCAAGACAGAAGACAATGGAGTCCATTCACATAGGTTGGGCCTCATTGATCTTGGGAAGAGAAGGAGCTGATCCCCTTAGCTGTGAAGGTCTTTACTCTTTTTCCCTCATCAAGGTTTTATCCCAATGGGTTTTCCTTGGTGAGGTTTTTAATGAGGAAGATCTCATAGCTTTCCAAGCTTAGGCTTTCACAAAGCTAAGCTTGAGGGGGAGTGTTGAGTTGAGCTGAGTATAAGTGTGAAGCAAGTGAGGAGTTGAGACTAAGGAGATGAGTTGAAGCTTGGGAAGGTTTGGGTAAGGTCCGTACAAGTCCGTACAGTCCGTACAAGACCGTACACATGAAGATGGGTGAAACCTTGACAAGGGTAAGAAGTTACTTGCGGTAACTTAGGTGAAGGGAGGAACTACCTTGATGCATCAGACCTTTAGGATAAGGTAGAGCGCGCCTTGACAGGCTGGAACAGCTGGAAAGGCAGAGCATCTCGGCCAAGAGCTAGATGCTCCGTGCATGTGGAGAAGCTAATGGCTAGTCCAAATGAGCTTATCTCTCCTAATTGACCTCACATGCTAGTCTTCTCTTGATTCGAAAAACCCTGTATGCTCACATATATATTGTAACTCATCAACTCACTAATAAGATTATGCAGTTTGAGTCTCTCTAATCTCTTAGACACTATGGTTACTCTTAGACTCTAAACGGCTCTATCTAGTCTCTTAATCTTTCACAAACTCTCTTAATCACTTCTTAAACACTCTCTTTATTCTGATTACTCTAAGGATCTCTTAATCCATTCCTTATCACTTCCTGTGATACTGATATCATCAAACATACACAAGGAGTGCAATCATACCTGAGGAAGTAGTGAGAGTGAAGAGGGTGTGGTCTAGTTCAGACTTCTTGAAGCCTCGGCCATTCAGAGTAGTACTCAGCTTGTTGTATCAAGCTCTTGGTGATTGCTTCAGTCCATAGATAGCTTTCTTCAGTCTCAACACATTCCCTCTCTTTACTAAGTGTTCCAAGCCTGGAGGTGGATGCATATACACTTCATCCTCCAGCTCTCCTTGTAGAAATGCATTCTTCACATCCATTTGCCATAAGCCCCATCCAAGGTTCACAGCTAAGCTTAAGACAATCCGGATTGTGTGAAGTTTAGCTACTGGTGCAAACGTCTCAATGTAATCTTCTCCATAAGTTTGAGTAAAGCCTCTTGCAACCAATCTTGACTTCTTCCTCTCCACCTTTCCATCAGCCTTATACTTGATTGTGAAGATCCATCTACTAGTCACAGCCTTCTTCCCTTTTGGTAACTCACTCTCATACCATGTATCATTCTTGATCGTGGCTCCTGCCTCAGCTCCAACTGATTCCTTCCATTCTTTATCCATCATTGCCTCTTCATAGCTTCTTGGTATGTAGTTCTCATCCAAGTTTACCATAAAATCACAATGTTCTTCAGGGTATTGAGCAAAGGAACACACAGCCTGAGAAGGATGCTCCACAGCCTGGGCATTGTAGTACACTCTCGTGCTTACCCAGTTGGAAGCATCTCTCCTAATCCGTGTGCTTCTTCTCAATGCTGGTTCCGGTTGTTCCACTTCCACTTGTGATTCTTCTCCGCTTTCTTGTGGTACAGAAGTAGACACTTCAACTGCCTCTTCTTCTCCTAGCTGACTTGCTTCAGCTCCATCTTGCTGTTCACTTACTTCCACATCTTGATCATGTGTACCAGATGCTCCACTACTCTCTTGAGTTGTCTCTGGTTCACTCCTTTCCCCCCCATGATCAGAAGTGGGAGTTGCTGAACGTCCACCATTTGGTGGTTGAGATCCTGGGTTACTGCCAGGTCCTTGCTGATCTTGTCTCACCTTGACTCCAATACTTTCTAAGATGATCCGCAAGGTAGTGGCTCTCTCCGAGGTAAGATCCTTCAATTCTTCTTTGTTTTGCTCCTCATAATATCATCTCTCTTCAACAAACTTCACATCCCTTGATACCAGCACCCTTCTTGTGTCTGGATTATAACACTTGTATCCCTTCTGAGTTGTAGAGTAGCCAATAAACATTGCCTTAGTACTCCTAGCTTCAAGCTTGTTTCTCAACTCCCCGGGTATCAAAACATAACATAAACACCCAAAGATCCTTATATGTTCTAATGAGGGATCAGTGTGGGAGTCCTGTTGATTAGATAGCAGGCCGTGGCTACTGCATCACTCCAAAACTTCTTAGGTACATTAGCTTGGAACATCATTGATCTTGCAACTTCCATAAGGTGCCTATTCTTCCTCTCAGCCACACCATTCTGTTGTGGAGTGTAGGGACAGCTTGTTTGATGAAGAATTCCATACTGAGATAAGTGTTGCTTGAAAGCTTGTCCAATGTATTCTCCTCCATTATCTGACCTGAAAATCTTAATCTTGGCTTGATAATGGTTAGTTACATAGGATTGAAAATTTTTAAATGCATCAAGCACCCTATCTTTAGTTGGAATTAAGGTTAACCAGGTGTATTTAGATTTTTCATCAATGAATGAGACATAATACTTATGATTCTCTCTAGATAAACAAGGAGCAGTCCATACATCAGAGTGAATAAGATCAAAGCAATTCTCATAAACCGTAGAAGAGTTTGGAAATACAGTTCTACAATGCTTGCCTAAAATGCAAGCTTCACAATCATTGTTTTCAAAAGAAACACCTGGCAACATCAGTTTTAAAGCCTTATTATGAGGGTGTCCTAGTCTAGCATGCCACAATGCATTCTTATTTAAACTAGGAACAGAAGCAGTAGTAAAAGAGCAGCTAATGTCAGAAACAGGAGCAAGATCTTCAAGCAAATATAAGTCTCCTTTTGTTACTCCTTTTCCAATCACTTTGCTGCTTTCAATATCCTGAAACTTCACATCATTAGGACTAAATATGACATTGCATTGCAAGTCAGTTGCACATTTCTTGACAGATAATAAGTTTGAAGTAAAGTCAGGCATATAGAAAGCTTTTGAGTCTTTACTAAACAGTTTAAGTGTTCCTATTCCTTTAATTGGAACCTTATCACCATTTGCAATCATCACATGACCCTTAGTAGGCACAATGTTCTTAATTAACTTAGTATCACTAATCATGTGATGTGATGCACCTGAATCTACAATAAGAGGTCTAGTTGATTGATTACTAGCAAGGTGAGCGAGTATACTAGATGGCTTATATGCATTGTAGTTATTTGCATTTCTTAGAGACCTAGCTATACTATCAGTTCTAGTGATGCAATCTAAGTCTCCTACAGTCCTAGCAATCATGGAAGCACCATAAGAATAACCATAGATGTTACCGTTATCCTTGAACATCTTGATGAGTGCATCAATGTCAGCCTTCCTTATGAAGTCCTGATCATTGTTGCGGCTGCTAGGAGCTCCCATGTACGCCACCAGAGACTTGCCATCACTTGTACCACCTTCTTGAGCCTTGCTAGTACCCACATCACTTGACCCGTCAGACATGTGAGCTCTAGCTTCCCTTTCCTTCATGAACTTTGCCGGTTTGAGGTGTGGGTGGAGTATCCAACACTGGCTCTTCTTGTGGCCTTGCTTCTTGCAATGATCACAGCTCCCATTGAACCTCCTATCCTCAAACTTCCCATTCGTAGCTCTGTTAGCTTGTGGAGTCTCTCCTTGCTCAGCTTGTGCGGCTTGGTTAGCTAAAGACAACTCCCCCTTCTTCCCAAACAACCCAATTGACCCTTGCTCTTTCTGAATCCGAGAACACACTTCCTCCAAGTCAGGTAGAGTATCATCTCTCAGCATGTGTTGTATCAGCCCACTGTATGCCGGATTCAGTGTCAAGAGCAGTCCAAAGACCTTGTCCTGCTCACGCCTCTTGATTAGCTCACTGGGATCAACCGTGCTTGGCCTCAACATCTCTAGCTCGGACCAGAGTGACCTGAACCTTCCTAGGTGCTTGGTAAACTCCATGTCTTCTTGAGTCAAGTTGTTGATCTCTTGCTTCACCTCAAAGACTCTACTCAGGTTGGATGTGTTTCCATACACCCTCTTTAAGGTATCCCACAACTCCTTTGCCGTCTCACAGTAGCAGTATGCATCCAGAATCGCCGGCTCTAAGGAAGCATGAAGAACTGACATCACCATCATGTCTTCCTGCTCCCACCTCTCAAATGGATCCTTTGCTGTCTCATCCTTGTCTTCGTCTTGAGCAACCGGCTTTGGGGCCGTTCCAGAGGTAATGTGTCCCCACAAGCCTTTGCTTCCAACTGCAGTCTTCACCATCCGTGACCACACTAGGTAGTTGTTCCCCTTGAACACCACCGCGACCTTCATCTTCATCCCACTATCCATCTTGAAGCAGCTAGACGTAAACAGCTTGCTAAATCTTGGACTGAGAGTAGTAATCACACCAACAAGACTAAAGACACAACCGGAGAAGACTTGAAGCTTGAATCTTCAACGCCCAGCTCCTAGCTTTTATCCTTTGTCTTGATACAAACCTCAACAAGAACTCAGATTCTCATGAACCTGGCTCTGATACCATATGACTTTTAGAGTAATGAAGAGTAATCTGAGTGTTTAAGAGAGATTAGAGAAGAAATGAGTGTAGAGAGTAAGATAAGAGATCGAGACTAAGAGTAAGCCATGGAGGCCAAGATAATCAGAACTGTCTAATCTTTTATTAATGAGAGAGTTACAATATATAGCCTTTAGATCTAGGGCTTTCATAAGGTTAAATAGAACAAGCATGTGTAGTCAAGGAGAGGAGCGCCTAATTCAAAACTAAGCCAATAAGGAGCTTCACATGTGCGACCGGATGGATAAGGTTTGCTTTACCTTTACAGCTCTGATCCAGCCTGTCAAGCCGCGTCCCTTATCCTATCTTCAACGGTCTGCTCAGTTACTCCCAAAGGTTAACTCCTTCTAAGTTACCTTTCACCTCAAGGTAGAGTAACTTCTCATTTGGCCGCGCCCTACTTGTACGGACAGTACGGCCAGTGTACGGCCTGTACGGTCTTGCCTCGGCCTAACTCCTATTCATGCCTTCTTCTCCTCATTCCTTCTTCCCAAGGTTCCCAAGCCTTCATAGATTAACTCCTCATCTCAACAAGAATCACCGGGAATAAATCTCATAGGAGCTGGGATGAAGAAGTTATCCCACTTTCAAATCCAGTGATTCCAGGTTTCCAGTTTGGGAATAGGACAGCTTCTTCGTCGTTCCAATCAAACCAGAATGAATCACTTTGTAAGAAGCTTGATTTTGATACATGAAGTGGTGGAGAATCACCAGGAAGTTGAATAAATCTCATAGGAGCTGGGATGAAGAAGTTATCCCACTTTCAAATCAGGTGATTCGAGTTTCCCAGTTTTAGAATAGGACAGCTTCTGCGTCGTTCCAATCAAACAAGGATGAATCACTTTGTAAGAAGCTTGATTTGGATACATAAAGTGGTGGAGAATCACCAGGAAGTTGAATAAATCTCATAGGAGCTGGGATGAAGAAGTTATCCCACTTTCAAATCAGGATATTCCAGTTTTCCAGTTTGGGAATAGGACAGCTTCTTCGTTGTTACAATCAAACCAGGATGAATCACTTTGTAAGAAGCTTGATTTGGATACATAAAATGGTGGAGAAACACCAGGAATTTGAATAAATCTCATAGGAATTGGGATGAAGAAGTTATCCCACTTTCTAATCAGGTGATTCCAGTTTCCCAGTTTGGGAATAGGACAGCTTCTTCGTTGTTCCAATAACACCAGGATGAATCACTCTGTAAGAAGCTTGATTTGGATACATAAAGTGTGGGAGAATCACCAGGAAGTTGAATAAATCTCATAGGAGTTGGGATGAAGAAGTTATCCCACTTTCAATCAGGTGATTCCAGTTTCCCAGTTTGGGAATAGGACAGCTTCTTCGTCGTTCCAATCAAACCAGGATGAATCACTTTGTAAGAAGCTTGATTTGGATACATAAAGTGTGGGAATCACCAGGAAGTTGAATAAATCTCATAGGAGTTGGGATGAAGAAGTTATCCCACTTTCTAATCAGGTGATTCCAGTTTCCCAGTTTGGGAATAGGAACTTCTTCGTCGTTCCAATCAAACCAGGATGAATCACTTTGAAGAAGCTTGATTTGGATACATAAAGTGGTGGAGAATCACCAGGAAGTTGAATAAATCTCATAGGAGTTGGGATGAAGAAGTTATCCCACTTTTTAATCAGGTGATTCCAGTTTCCCAGTTTGGGAATAGGACAGCTTCTTCGTCGTTCCAATCAAACCAGGATGAATCACTTTGTAAGAAGCTTGATTTGGATACATAAAGTGTTGGAGAATCACCAGGAAGTTGAATAAATCTCATAGGAGTTGGGATGAAGAAGTTATCCCACTTTCTAATCAGGTGATTCCAGTTTCCCAGTTTGGGAATAGGACAGCTTCTTCGTCGTTCCAATCAAACCAGGATGAATCACTTTGTAAGAAGCTTGATTTGGATACATAAAGTGTTGGAGAATCACCAGGAAGTTGAATAAATCTCATAGGAGTTTGGATGAAGAAGTTATCCCACTTTCTAATCAGGTGATTCCAGTTTCCCAGTTTGGGAATAGGACAGCTTCTTCGTCGTTCCAATCAAACCAGGATGAATCACTTTGTAAGAAGCTTGATTTGGATACATAAAGTGGTGGAGAATCACCAGGAAGTTGAATAAATCTCATAGGAGTTGGATGAAGAAGTTATCCCCTTTAATCAGGTGATTCCAGTTTCCCAGTTTGGGAATAGGACAGCTTCTTCGTCGTTCCAATCAAACCAGGATGAATCACTTTGTAAGAAGCTTGATTTGGATACATAAAGTGGTTGGAGAATCACCAGGAAGTTGAATAAATCTCATAGGAGTTGGGATGAAGAAGTTATCCCACTTTCTAATCAGGTGATTCCAGTTTCCCAGTTTGGGAATAGGACAGCTTCTTCGTCGTTCCAATCAAACCAGGATGAATCACTTTGTAAGAAGCTTGATTTGGATACATAAAGTGTGGAGAATCACCAGGAAGTTGAATAAATCTCATAGGAGTTGGGATGAAGAAGTTATCCCACTTTCTAATCAGGTGATTCCAGTTTCCCAGTTTGGGAATAGGACAGCTTCTTCGTCGTTCCAATCAAACCAGGATGAATCACTTTGTAAGAAGCTTGATTTGGATACATAAAATGGTGGAGAAACACCAGGAAGTTGAATAAATCTCATAGGAGTTGGGATGAAGAAGTTATCCCACTTTCTAATCAGGTGATTCCAGTTTCCCAGTTTGGGAATAGGACAGCTTCTTCGTCGTTCCAATCAAACCAGGATGAATCACTTTGTAAGAAGCTTGATTTGGATACATAAAGTGTTGGAGAATCACCAGGAAGTTGAATAAATCTCATAGGAGTTGGGATGAAGAAGTTATCCCACTTTCTAATCAGGTGATTCCAGTTTCCCAGTTTGGGAATAGGACAGCTTCTTCGTCGTTCCAATCAAACCAGGATGAATCACTTTGTAAGAAGCTTGATTTGGATACATAAAGTGTTGAAGAATCACCAGGAAGTTGAATAAATCTCATAGGAGTTGGGATGAAGAAGTTATCCCACTTTCTAATCAGGTGATTCCAGTTTCCCAGTTTGGGAATAGGACAGCTTCTTCGTCGTTCCAATCAAACCAGGATGAATCACTTTGTAAGAAGCTTGATTTGGATACATAAATGTGGAGAATCACCAGGAAGTTGAATAAATCTCATAGGAGTTGGGATGAAGAAGTTATCCCACTTTCTAATCAGGTGATTCCAGTTTCCCAGTTTGGGAATAGGACAGCTTCTTCGTCGTTCCAATCAAACCAGGATGAATCACTTTGTAAGAAGCTTGATTTGGATACATAAAGTGTTGGAGAATCACCAGGAAGTTGAATAAATCTCATAGGAGTTGGGATGAAGAAGTTATCCCACTTTCTAATCAGGTGATTCCAGTTTCCCAGTTTGGGAATAGGACAGCTTCTTCGTCGTTCCAATCAAACCAGGATGAATCACTTTGTAAGAAGCTTGATTTGGATACATAAAGTGGTGGAGAATCACCAGGAAGTTGAATAAATCTCATAGGAGTTGGGATGAAGAAGTTATCCCACTTTCTAATCAGGTGATTCCAGTTTCCCAGTTTGGGAATAGGACAGCTTCTTCGTCGTTCCAATCAAACCAGGATGAATCACTTTGTAAGAAGCTTGATTTGGATACATAAAATGGTGGAGAATCACCAGGAAGTTGAATAAATCTCATAGGAGTTGGGATGAAGAAGTTATCCCACTTTCTAATCAGGTGATTCCAGTTTCCCAGTTTGGGAATAGGACAGCTTCTTCGTCGTTCCAATCAAACCAGGATGAATCACTTTGTAAGAAGCTTGATTTGGATACATAAAGTGTGGAGAATCACCAGGAAGTTGAATAAATCTCATAGGAGTTGGGATGAAGAAGTTATCCCACTTTCTAATCAGGTGATTCCAGTTTCCCAGTTTGGGAATAGGACAGCTTCTTCGTCGTTCCAATCAAACCAGGATGAATCACTTTGTAAGAAGCTTGATTTGGATACATAAAGTGTGGAGAATCACCAGGAAGTTGAATAAATCTCATAGGAGTTGGGATGAAGAAGTTATCCCACTTTCTAATCAGGTGATTCCAGTTTCCCAGTTTGGGAATAGGACAGCTTCTTCGTCGTTCCAATCAAACCAGGATGAATCACTTTGTAAGAAGCTTGATTTGGATACATAAAGTGTTGGAGAATCACCAGGAAGTTGAATAAATCTCATAGGAGTTGGGATGAAGAAGTTATCCCACTTTCTAATCAGGTGATTCCAGTTTCCCAGTTTGGGAATAGGACAGCTTCTTCGTCGTTCCAATCAAACCAGGATGAATCACTTTGTAAGAAGCTTGATTTGGATACATAAAGTGTGGAGAATCACCAGGAAGTTGAATAAATCTCATAGGAGTTGGGATGAAGAAGTTATCCCACTTTCTAATCAGGTGATTCCAGTTTCCCAGTTTGGGAATAGGACAGCTTCTTCGTCGTTCCAATCAAACCAGGATGAATCACTTTGTAAGAAGCTTGATTTGGATACATAAAGTGGTGGAGAATCACCAGGAAGTTGAATAAATCTCATAGGAGTTGGGATGAAGAAGTTATCCCACTTTCTAATCAGGTGATTCCAGTTTCCCAGTTTGGGAATAGGACAGCTTCTTCGTCGTTCCAATCAACCAGGATGAATCACTTTGTAAGAAGCTTGATTTGGATACATAAAGTGTTGGAGATCACCAGGAAGTTGAATAAATCTCATAGGAGTTGGGATGAAGAAGTTATCCCACTTTCTAATCAGGTGATTCCAGTTTCCCAGTTTGGGAATAGGACAGCTTCTTCGTCGTTCCAATCAAACCAGGATGAATCACTTTGTAAGAAGCTTGATTTGGATACATAAAGTGGTGGAGAATCACCAGGAAGTTGAATAAATCTCATAGGAGTTGGGATGAAGAAGTTATCCCACTTTCTAATCAGGTGATTCCAGTTTCCCAGTTTGGGAATAGGACAGCTTCTTCGTCGTTCCAATCAAACCAGGATGAATCACTTTGTAAGAAGCTTGATTTGGATACATAAAATGGTGGAGAACACCAGGAAGTTGAATAAATCTCATAGGAGTTGGGATGAAGAAGTTATCCCACTTTCTAATCAGGTGATTCCAGTTTCCCAGTTTGGGAATAGGACAGCTTCTTCGTTTCCATCAAACCAGGATGAATCACTTTGTAAGAAGCTTGATTTGGATACATAAAGTGGTGGAGAATCACCAGGAAGTTGAATAAATCTCATAGGAGTTGGGATGAAGAAGTTATCCCACTTTCAAATCAGGTGATTCCAGTTTCCCAGTTTGGGAATAGGACAGCTTCTTCGTCGTTCCAATCAAACCAGGATGAATCACTTTGTAAGAAGCTTGATTTAGATATATAAAGTGGTGGAGAATCAGCAGGAAGTTGATTAAATCTCATAGGAGTTGGGATGAAGAAGTTATCCCACTTTCTAATCACGTGATTCCAGTTTCCCAGTTTGGGAATAGGACAGCTTCTTCGTCGTTCCAATCAAACCAGGATGAATCACTTTGTAAGAAGCTTGATTTGGATACATAAAATGGTGGAGAAACACCAGGAAGTTGAATAAATCTCATAGGAGTTGGGATGAAGAAGTTATCCCACTTTCTAATCAGGTGATTCCAGTTTCCCAGTTTGGGAATATGACAGCTTCTTCGTCGTTCCAATCAAACCAGGATGAATCCTTTGTAAGAAGCTTGATTTGGATACATAAAGTGTTGGAGAATCACCAGGAAGTTGAATAAATCTCATAGGAGTTGGGATGAAGAAGTTATCCCACTTTCTAATCAGGTGATTTCCAGTTTCCCAGTTTT
>NW_022610702.1:0-35000 GCF_000309985.2 Brassica rapa
AACCGACCCGTGTCTAGGCTAGCGGTTTGATTATGTCCGGCCAAAGTCTAGGGACGTGTCCCTTGGACTCAACCAACACAACCTTTCGTGTTTAACTAGAGAGAAGAGAAGAGAAACGAATTGAACAAATAAGGAGAGCCGGATGGGACTTAGGAACCGAGCAGAGCCGCGGTGCGGTTGCATGGACCGTCCGTTTGGTCCGATGGAGCCACGGTGATAGAATCAAAATAAGGAAGGATCACTTTAGTTGGGTGTTAGATATGATCCGAGAAGGCAAACGGACACTTCTGGAACTGAGATGGATTGAAAGGATCGTAAAGAGATGCGGAATGGCTCTTGATATATCCACGATCTAAGGCTAACCACCTAAGAACGAATGTAGTGTGTTGGCTAACCACCAAACGACACACAAAGATGATTGGCTGACCACCAAATCAACAAGCCGGTTCAAACCGATGAACTAGCTAAGAACTCTCTCTCTCTGACTCAGAGAAGAAACGAATAAACAACCAAAATGAACAGATTTTATTCATCAAATGGACTACATATTTATAGTGTTTTGTAGTCAAAGACAATTAAAGAAAATGTCGGAAAACAATGCATTGAAAATACAAATTTGACTAGATCTAGTCAAGGCACGAAAATTAGAGAAGACTAGATCTGGTCAAGGCACGGAAAATGGAGAAGACTAGATCTGGTCAAGGCACGAAAAATGGAGAAGACTAGATCTGGTCAACGCCGAAAAATGGAGAAGACTAGTCAAGATGTCTAGGTTCATCCGAACAAGATGGATGCACGGGGTAACGATAAGGACGCCTGCGGGACTGTCCGGATGGTCCGCCGAATGAGAATGTATGTCTGTCTTCGGTTTCTTCACTACCCAAGCTAAGTCTGGCTCGACGATGGGTCTTAGAATATCGAGTTGGTCGGGGAAGACGACGCTTCAGTATGGGGAAGTCGGTCGTCTGGTCGTGGTTCCAGCCAAAGCTCCAATCGGGACATTCGCGGGATGGCTCGGCCAGTGTGTCTGGTACGGTCGGATGAAACGAACCTCTGTCAAATTGTTCAGAACGCCCTGATCTCCATGCTGGTTGGCTCCAATGGACTGATCCACTAACCGGGGCACATCATTCCCTTTCTCTTCAAAAGATTTGTCCTCAAATCTGAAACATTAAAAGGAAAAGGATTATAAGCAAAAGAACCATAATCAGAACGTTGCTTACCTTGAGTTCGGTCCGGTTTGTGAATGGAAGATGGTTTCTTCTTGATGGCACAGTTTTGCTCTCCACTGATCCTTCCTTGGTTCATGTGCATAGTCATCGAAAATTGGCAAAGGGTCTTCCTTTTCTGGCTCGGTTTCAACTTTCTCCAAAGTCACCAACGGTTTCTGTTTTTGGCACATGTTGGCATAATGACCGATCCTATGACATTTGAAGCACCTGGTAGAAAGAGCTTTGCTTGTGGTTTCACAGCCTTGCTTTTATCAGAAGACAACACTTTAGTTTTCAAATCAGAATTTGAATGAGAAGAAGAATTACTTTGTTGTTTTGGTGCATAAGAAGTATTGGTGTTCCCTTCTTTTTTGAGTTGGGACAACATGAATTCCTTATGCAACACATCTTTTCCAAGCTGGCATAAGTCTGAAGCTCGTTCGGATCAGGAACATCACGGTGCTTCTCTTGGCTTTGGTGAAGGGGCGATCACCACTTTGACCCACTTTCATCATCGCACCTATTTGGTCTCTTCCTTTGTTTCTGTACAAAGTCGAACCCATTAGAAGCAAACTGTTTCTTATCAAAAATCAATTGCACATTTTCAAATACAGTTTTAAAAGGTAAGTAGACGTCTTGTTGTGGTTTTGATTTCTTGAGAAGTCCAAACATCCAAACACTTAACAAAAACAAGTTAGAAAATAAAAATCTTCACACTCTCAAGTGTTTAGCTCTCGATTTTTAAATGGTCACTCAGAGTTCTTTCACTGGTTCAAAGGATGATAGGCAGTCAAAATTCAGCAATCAAAACCCAAAACAAACTTTGTGGGAAAAGAAAAAAGAAAGAAAGATGAACAGAATTTTGATATGGATCCGCCTTAACTGTCCTAAGGCTGGGTTCTTTTCAGCCAGCAGGGTTTCTCTTCCACCACTCCCTCTGGATTTCTCTTCAGAAGTGATTCAAGCCAAAAACTTTTACTCTTTTTTTTCTTTTTTTTTTTTTTTGTTTTTTTTTAAATAACTGGCTATCACAAGGGAGTAAAGGAACAGCCCAGATCCAACAAAAAATAAGAAAAGAAAACCATGGAGAGATGAGAAAAAGAAATGAAAACAAACCAGCCAAAGTGGCTCTGATACCACTTTATAAAACCAAAATAAGGAAGGATCACTTTAGCTGGGTGTTAGATATGATCCGAGAAGGCAAACGACACTTCTGGAACTGAGATGGATTGAAAGGATCGTCAAGAGATGCGGAATGGCTCTTGATATACCCACGATCTAAGGCTAACCACCTAAGAACGAATGTAGTGTGTTGGCTAACCACAAAACGACACACAAAGATGATTGGCTGACCACCAAATCAACAAGACGGTTCAAACCGATGAACTAGCTAAGAACTCTCTTTCTCTCTCTCACTCAGAGAAGAAACGAAATAAACAACCAAAATGAACTGATTTTATTCATCAAATGGACTACATATTTATTGTGTTTTGTAGTCAAAGACAATTAAAGAAAATGTCGGAAAACAATGCATAGAAAATACAAATTTGACTAGATCTAGTCAAGGCACAAAAATTAGAGAAGACTAGATCTGGTCAAGGCTCGGAAAATGGAGAAGACTAGATCTGGTCAAGGCACGAAAAATGGAGAAGACTAGATCTGGTCAACGCACGGAAAATGGAGAAGACTAGTCAAGATGTCTAGGTTCATCCGAACAAGATGGATGCACGGGGTAACGATAAGGATGCCTGCGGGACTGTCCGGATGGTCCACCGAATGAGAATGTATGTCTGTCTTCGGTTTCTTCACTACCCAAGCTAAGTCTGGCTCGACCATGGGTCTTAGAATATCGAGTTTGTCGGGGAAGACGAGCTTCAGTATGAGGAAGTCGGTCGTCTGGTCGTGGTTCCAGCCGAAGCTCCAATCGGGACATTTGCGGGATGGCTCGGTCAGTGTGCTGGTATGATCGGATGAACGAACCTCGGTCAAATTGTTCAGAACGTTCTGATCTCCATGCTGGTTGGCTCCAATGGACTGATCCACGAACCGGGGCACATCACACGGCCCATCACATACCTTGTGAACCACGTCTGGGTTCTCCATGCTCTTCTTCTTGTCTTAATCTCCCATTCTTGACCGGAGTTAGTTCTCAAACGATCAGAGTCGCCGGAACACAACACCACCACAATCGGCCTTTCTTTTGGCCGGAACTCTCTCTTTCTTTCTCTCTACGTTTTTCTCTGAGTATTTTACACTGGAATTGGATAATGAAATCGACCATAGAGACCCATATTTATAGAAAACGAGGGGGTAAGTCTTGCCCCACGAACAGGCATGACTTGCTAGCGAATGGGCACCATCGGCCAAGGGTTGTCCCCTTTCGGCCACTTGCATCCCTTCGCCCTTTCTGATTGGGTTTGGGGTCGGTCATAAGCCCAACCCACGCCCCAAGCCTCCTGGACTTAGCTCACGGCCTTGTCCAAAGACCCAACAGCCCATTGCCTCATGGCCGGACTCACAGCCCGCCACTGACCCGGACCCGGACCATCGGCCTAAAGCCCGGACAGTCCGTCTAGCTGAGATGAGCTGACTCTCAGCTGCCTCAGCTGAGTGAGCTAGTAGTCCAGCTAGTGGAGCTGACTTAGTAGGGACTGAGCTGGAGTGAAATGAACCTAGCTTCATTGAGCTGGCCGAGCTACTCGTTCACTTCGTCCAGTTACCGTCTTACTCGTCCTAGCTGTCTCTTAGCTTGTATAAGGTTAAGTCTAAGTTTCCTTATGTCCTTAACCTTCTTTCTTGACCATGGAACGCTTGCCATGATGTCCTAAGACTGGCTTGCACGTTTCCTCGAACCATGGCCGTCCCAACTATCCTATTCAGGATTGGGGGCGTGACAAGTCTCCCCCCCTTGGGATGCATACGTCCTCGAATCCGAATCAAATGCTTCCTCGGAAACAAACTGATCCAACCACTCTGGGTACTCTGCTTTCATTCTAGCTTCGGTTTCCCAAGTGATTATATCCTGACCATTACAGTCGCAGGCGACTTTGATATCTGGACCTTCTTCTTCCTTGTTGCTTTTTCCATCCTATCTATGATTCGAACTGGCCTCGTTTCCAAGGTTAGGTTCTACCAAGATCGTCTGGAATGGCAGGAAGAGCGATGTCTTGGTCCGTCAAACATTTCCGAAGTTGGGAGACGTGGAACACATTATGAAATGTGTCCATCTTGGCCGGCAAGTCCAATTGTAGGACACCATCCCAACTCTTTCAATGACCTTGAACGGCCCCAAGTATCTCGGATCTAACTTCCGTCTTCCAGAAATCCGGACTCCTTCTTCGATCTGCATAGCTCTTTTGGCGGTCTTGTGCCTGTCTCATCTTGTCCCTCAAGAACATGATCTTTTCGGTTGTCTCTTCGACAATCTCCGGACCAATCATGCTGCGTTCCCCAACTTGGGTCCAGCATAAGGGTGTCCTGCATGGACGCCCATACAGAGCTTCTTATGGCGACATGCCAATACTACTATGGAAGCTATTGTTGTAAGCAAATTCTACCAGAGGTAGATGTTTCTCCCAGGAATCACCCCTGTCTAGAACACATGCTCGCAACATATCTTCCAATGTCTGGATCGTTCGTTCAGACTGTCCATCCGTCTGTGGGTGATAGGCTGTACTCATGTTCACTCTTGTTCCTAAAGCCTTTTGGAAAGCCCTCCAGAAGTAAGATGTGAACCTTGAATCCCTATCTGAAACTATGCTTGCCGGCACACCATGTAGTCGGACGATCTCATCAATGTACTTACGTACAATCTGATCTACCCCATCCGACTTTTTGATAGCCAGGAAGTGTGCTGATTTGGTCAGGCGATCAACCACAACCCAAACCGCATCTTTCTTACTCCTCGTGGTAGGGAACCCAGTCACAAAGTCCATTGTGATGTGATCCCATTTCCATTCCGGAATAGGCAAGCTTTGCAATAACCCACTAGGCACTTGATGTTCTGCTTTGATGAGTTGGCAAGTGGAACACTTGGCCACCCACTCCGCGACATCTGCCTTCATACGGATCCAATGATAGAACTTCTTAAGGTTCTGGTACATCTTGGTCGCACCAGGATGAACCGAGAATCTGGACTTATGAGCCTCCCTCATAATCTCTTCCTTTAGACTTCTATCATTAGGAACACTGATCCGACCGTTTACTAGGATGGTACCATCCTTTGCAGTTTGGTACTCCGTCCTATCATTCTGAGCAACCTTGTTCAGGTTCTCGTCCTGACCTTGAGCCAACCGAATTTGGGTAAGCAGGTCGGCCTGATTGACCGCCTCTAATCCGACTGGTTCAGACTCTTTGGTTGATGCGTTCAACCGTAGGGCACGAACCGTACCGTCCAGGTCGTCCGCTTCTCGTTCGGCTGATACGTCGGCCCTTCTCCGGCTCAAGGCATCTGCGACCAGATTAGCCTTTCCCGGATGATAGGTGATATCCAGATCGTAATCAGCTACAAACTCCATCCACCTTCTCTGCCTTAAGTTTAACTCAGGCTGGGTGAATATATACTTAAGACTCTTATGGTCCGTAAGTATCTGAACCTTGGCACCATACAAGTATGATCGCCAAATCTTTAAGGCGAACACTACCGCAGCCATTTCAAGGTCATGGGTGGGGTAGTTTCCCTCATTTTTCTCAACTGCCTTGACGCATAGGCGATGACCTTCCCATGCTGGGTTAATACGCAACCTAGTCCTGTTATGGACGCGTCCGTATAAACCTCATAGGGTTGGTCGGCCTCTGGAAGAACCAAAATGGGTGCGCTAGTCAGCATGTCCTTAAGCGCGGAAAAACATTTCCCACACTCCTCAGACCATGTGAACTTAACGTCCTTCCCGGTCAACCGTGTCATAGGCTGAGCCAAGCTTGCGAATCCTTTCACAAACTTTCTATAATAACCTGCCAGCCCTAGGAAGCTTCTGACTTCCGTGGCACTGCGTGGTCGAGGCCAATCCTTGATTGCCCTGATCTTCTCTGGATCCACCGAGACGCCCTCACCGGACACAATGTGGCCGAGAAACCCAATGCTCTTCTGCCAAAAACTGCATTTACTGAGTTTTGCATAGAGCTTGTGTTCCCGTAATCGTTCCAGCACGGCTCTCAGGTGTTTCCGATGAGATTCCTCATCCTTGGAGTAAATCAGGATATCATCAATGAAGATGATCACTGATTCGTCCAGGAAGTCTCGGAACACACTGTTCATCATTTTCATGAATGCAGCAGGCGCATTGGTCAGACCGAATGGCATAACCACAAACTCGTAGTGCCCGTACCTGGTCCGGAATGCTGTCTTTCTAATATCATTTGGCTCTATAGGGATCTGATGATACCCTGAGGCCAAATCAATCTTAGAAAACCACTTGGCTCCTTTGAGGTGATCCAACAACTCGTCTATTCTGGGCAACGGGTACTTGTTCTTCACAGTAACCCTGTTCAACCCTCGATAGTCAATACACAGACGCATGCTACCATCCTTCTTTTTCACAAAGAGGACTGGTGCACCCCAAGGAGAGCTACTTGGACGTATGAACCCCTTGTCCAGCAATTCTTCTAATTGCTTCTTTAGCTCGGCCATCTCGGCCGGAGCCATTCGATACGGACTCTTGGACAGCGGAGCTGTCCCTGGTTCTAGTTCAATCGTAAATGGATCCGACCTATCAGGGGGACACCCTGTAGCGGACGGAACACATCTGGGAACTCAGACACCAACGGGTCCTCAGATAGATCTTTCTGATCATCAGACCAGCCGTGCTCCATAGTGGTAATTGTGGTCAAATATGCTTCACAACCCCGTCTAAGCATCCGTTCTGCTCGGATTGCTGACACCACTACTCTATCCAGAGCCGGACTCATATTCAGACTTTGGTACTGGATCGGGTGAGGTCCAGTCTCCAACCGTACACATCCTCTGTGGCAGTCGAGAGTGGCCCGATACTTTCCCAACCAATCCATGCCTAGGATCACATCGTGATTCTGTAGGCGCAACACAATCAGATCTACAGGCAGATTTTTCTCCTGGATCATTACCGGGATATTAGTCATGAGCCCTAGTGAGTGCATGATTTGCCCATCGGCCGCCCTCACTAGTCTCGAATTATCCCCAGAACAGAGGCAGAACAGACCCTTTCCGACCAGTTCCGGGCTCACAAAACTATGTGTAGCCGCTGTGTCGAAAAGTACGTGGGTTTCAACACCACCAATCATGAGGGTCCCTATAAGAGACCCACATCAGAATCCCCTAGCCACTCTAGGTTCCAGACCAAGCATTCTATTGAATGTAAACAGATAAATTCAAAAATTACCAAAGATCGAATCAAACGATCCAGAAGCGCCGTCGTCTCGGGACAGCTCATACACCCTTGGTGTTGTGGTCGGCCTGCTCTGGGTCGACTTTCCCGTGTCTCCACGACCCTTCCCTTGTCCTCCTTGCTGCTTAGGGCATTCACTTTGGAAGTGTCCGCTTTGGCCACAATGGAAACAAGTCCGAGAGCCGCTGCCACTGGATTGGCCCTGAGTCCAGTTTGGTCGAGTGCAATCTCGGATGGAATGATCCAAGCTGCCACATCTCACACAAGCTCCCATGGCTTTCCAGCATTCCCCTGGATGGTTCTTACCACACTTGGGACATTCAGGTCGTCCACTAGAGGCCTTGCCTCCGTCAACCTGGTCCCACTTCCTCTTTCGGTCGTTAGTCTTACCCGTCGGGACAGACTGTGACTTCGTCTTAAGCTTGGCTTCTTCGGCCAAGTTAGACTCCAAAAGAGCTACACGTTCAACCAGCTCTCCGACGGTGCTGAAGGTGCAGATCGAACAGTGGGTTCTCAGCTCCGGCCTTAAGCCTCGAATGAACCGACGAACCTGGACTGTCTCGTCCTCAAGTTCCCTTCCAACAAACCGTCGGAGCCGGTTGAACTCCTCGTCGTACTCACGTACGGCCCTGCGGCCTTGGGTAAGGTCTAGGAATCTACCTTCCAGACGGTCCCAAGCCTCTGCAGGAAAGTATTTGCGGTTGAATTCATCTTCAAAATCCGCAAAACTCTGGAGACTTCCATTGGTGCGCTTGTTCACAGCCAGCCACCAATTATGCGCGTCCCCTTCCAGGAAGTGAACCGCAATGTCTCTCTTGTAATCCTCGGGACAACGAGTTGAGCTGAAGTTTCGGACTAGCCTACTCCTCCACTCGTCTGCCTCAATAGGATCGGTGCTTCCTGAGAAATGCTTCGTCCCTAGACGGGAGATGTGCTGAAGCAAACTCAGATAGTCCACCTTTTTCCCGGTCCTTTCTGGTGGATCAATCTCGATCACCTCGACCGTTTCCACAACTGGACCATTGGTGTTGGGGGCGGTCGTAGCCACAGGCGTAGCTTGGCAACCGAGGAGTTCACTAATGGCGTGAACAGTTGGGCCATAGCCGCCACCTGAGTCCCCATTACCTTCATGGCCTCTAACAAGTCCTCTTTGGACAGTGTTGCGGTTACATTGGCCGTACCATCGGCCACTTTCTCACGCTGGCCACCATCACGGTTAGCGTTCGAGGATTCCACTTCCTCATCACTCTCCTGATGTTCCTGACCATCCCGTTGCGTCCCCGTAAGGTTAGCCTGATCAGTTGGCAACACATCTTCAGCGTTAGCCGCGGCCGGATCGGTTTGCAAACCGGATAGATTAGTTCCGTTCACGGCCACTTGGCTAGACTGACCGGCCATTCTCTTACTTCTTTGGGACTTTCCCGATTTGCTTTTTCCAGCCTAAGGATTCAGACAATGTTAGTACAAAACATACTAACCATAAACAGAACAAAACAATCCCTAGACTAAGCAATCAAACCTCACCGTGAGACCTAATCAGCTGGCTGCGTGTGTGTGTGTGTGGACTACATAACCCAACTATCCTAGAATCAAGCATGCTCTGATACCAACTTGTAAGACCCGTTCCTGGTCTCTCGACCCAACTGGATACGAATGCTTACTTATTAATTTCTTTGCTTGTCTGATTCATTCTAAGTCTTTTCATTACTAAGTCATATTCGAATATGAGGTTCATAAACAAAGGAATAGATTACACAGTGGAATAACAATGTAGAAACTTTGTATTACTTAGAAACATGAGATTCAATACACAACTTCTTAACAGTCTCATAGACAATCACTAGTTCATCCCTAGCATCATCTAACCACACGTTACACAGCCTCTCACTGACCGAGCCTTCACGTCTCCTTGGCTTGACCAGAACCATCCTTAGTTCCTGAAACCACAACCAGATAAGCATTAATCATAACCGAGAATAGAACGGATTGATTCTATAATGCTTGGCTTGGTTCCTAGAACTTAGATAAACCTCAGTCAACATAATCATAAAACGTATGAACCTACCTACCGTATCCTAAGTCATTCAACCAACCACCCCTTGACTTAGAATCAGATAGATAGTCCAGAATAGATAAACAGAACACATGAACAGATCCGGATCGTCCCCAAAGACCAATCCGTCTAACCGGATAGAATCTAGGTGCGACCGGCCAAAAAAGTCCGGCTCAATGGCCCAACGGACTCCCTTACCTGATCCGGCCTTAGGCCTGGATCCAATCGGCCAAGTAAGCCTCAAGCCTAATCCGGAAGGCTTAGCAACCGGTCAGACCTTGCGACTCTACCTTGGCTTAGACAAACCGTGACCTTGACTTAACTAGACAAGCCATAGGCTGATCCATAAGGATTGGTCCTAACCTGTCCCAAAAGACACCGTTTGGAACATGTACCCTTTGGCCATTCGTGCCTCTTGGACACTCATGACTCTTGACAACTCGTGCCCTTTGGGTCATTCCCAACCGTTCGTCCTAACCGCCCAGTCTTGGTGCGATCGGATCATCCCACTAACCGACCCGTGTCTAGGCTAGCGGTTTGATTATGTCCGGCCAAAGTCTAGGGACGTGTCCCTTGGACTCAACCAACACAACCTTTCGTGTTTAACCAGAGAGAAGAGAAGAGAAACGAATTGAAACAGATAAGGAGAGCCGGATGGGACTTAGGAACCGAGCAAAGCCGCGGTGCGGTCGCATGGACCGTCCGTTCGGTCTGATGGAGCCACAGCCCATCACATACCTTGTGAACCACGTCTGGGTTCTCCATGCTCTTCTCCTTGTCTTGATCTCCCATTCTTGACCGGAGTTAGTTCACAAACGATCAGAGTCGCCGGAACACAATACCACCACAATCGGCCTTTCTCTTGGCCGGAACTCTCTCTTTCTCTCTTTCTCTCTTTCTTTCTCTCTACGTTTTTCTCTGAGTATTTACTCTGGAATTGGATAATGAAATCGACCAGAGAGCCCCCATATTTATAGAAAACGAGGGGGTAAGTCTTGCCCCACGAACAGGCATGACTTGCTAGCGAATGGGCACCATCGGCCAAGGGTTGTCCCCTTTCGGCCACTTGCATCCCTTCGCCCTTTCTGATTGGGTTTGGGGTCGGTCACAAGCCCAACCCACGCCCCAAGCCTCCTGGACTTAGCCCACGGCCTTGTCCAAAGACCCAACAGCCCATGGCCTCATGGCCGGACCTCACAGCCCGCCACTGACCCGGACCCGGACCATCGGCCTAAAGCCCGGACAGTCCGTCTAGCTGAGATGAGCTGACTCTCAGCTGCCTCAGCTGAGTGAGCTAGTAGTCCAGCTAGTGGAGCTTACTTAGTAGGGACTGAGCTGGAGTAAACTGAACCTAGCTTCATTGAGCTGGCCGAGCTACTCGTTCATTTCGTCCAGTCACCGTCTTACTCGTCCTAGCTGTCTCTTAGCTTGTATAAGGTTAAGTCTAAGTTTCCTTATGTCCTTAACCTTCTTTCTCGACCATGGAATGCTTGCCTTGATGTCCTAAGACTGGCTTGCACCTTTCCTCGAACCATGGCCGTCCCAACAATCCTATTCAGGATTGGGGGCGTGACACTGACGGACACCCACAGACGTCATGTGTGTACTGAACAGACAGCCCACGTGGGCCAAAATCACCCGAACAGTCCATGGGAAGGGCCAGTGTGCTTAGTCCAAGGACCAGCGTGCTTATATGTGTACTGATGGACTGCCACAGACGTCTTGTGTGTGCTGACGGACACACACAGACACACACGGACAGCCGCGGACGTCCTGTGTGTGCTGACGGACAGCCACGGACAGCCACAGACGTCTTGTGTGTACTGAACAAACAGCCCACGTGGGCCAAAATCAACCGAACAGTCCACGGGAAGGGTCAGCGTGCTGAGTCCAAGGACCAACGTGCTGATATGTGTACTGATGGACAGCCACAGACGTCTTGTGTGTGCTTGGCTTGGTTCCTAGAACACAGATAAACCTCAGATAATATACTTATAAAAAGATATGAACCTGCCTACCGTATCCTAAGTCATTCAACCAACCACCCCTTGACTTAGAATTAGATAGACAGTCCAGAATAGATAAACAGAACACACGAACAGTCCGGATCATCCCGAAGACCAATCCTTCCATCCGGATAGAATCTAAGTGCGACCGGCCTAGTTGAAGTCCAGTTCAATGTCCCAACGGACTTCCTTACCTGATCCGGCCTTGGGCCTGGATCCAACGGCCGAGTAAGGCTCACGCCCAATCCGGTTAGGCCAAACGGCCGATCGGACCTTGCGACTCTTACCCTGGGTTAGACGAACCGTGTACTTGTCCCAACGGACAAGACATGGTCTGATCCCTAAGGAACGGACACGACCTCTCTCAACAGGCACCGTTTGGAACATGCACCCCTTCGGTCCTTCGTACCTCTTGGTCCTCGTACCTCTTGTTCCTCGTACCTCTGGGTCCTCGTACCTCTTGGCGTCCGTAACCCTTGGTTACTTACACCCTTTGGCAACTAACAACCTTTGGAACTCGTGACCTTTGGTAACTCACAACCCTTGGTAACTCGTGACCTTTGGCCACTCGTGCCTCTTGGGACATGACCAACCATTTAGCCCAACCGCCCAGTCTATGGTGCGATTCAAACCGACCGTCTAACCGGCCAGCGTCTAGGTTAGCGGTTTGGTTATGTCCCTTGAACTGAACCAACACAACCCTTCGTGTATAATCAGTAAGAAGAGAAAGGACCAGATAGAAACAAGAAGAGGAGAAGCAGTTAGGCCTAAAGAAAAGACCAGAGCCGCGGTGCAATCACAAGGACCGTCCGTTCGGTCTGATGCGGCCATAGCCCACCACGTGCCTTCTGAAACTTGTCAGGGTTCTCAATGTTCTTCTCCTGCTCTCGGTCTCCCATACGTTGGCGGAGGTTGCTTCACAAACGATCAGATCACTGGAAACCTAACCAACACACAATCGTCCTAGCTTTGGCCAGAAACTCTCTCTCTCTTTCTTTCTCTCTCTCTACGATTTCTCTGAGTATTTTTACTCTGGATTGGATGAATGAAATCGAAAGAGAAGACGCCATATTTATAGAAAACGAGGGGGTAAGTCTTTCCCCACGAACAGGAATGACTGGCCAGCGGTTGGGCACAATCGGCCAAGGGTTACACCCTCTCGTCCGCATGTGTCCCTTCGCCAATACCGCATGGGTTTGGGTCGGACAGAGACCCAATGTAACGCCCGAATCCGGCCTCTTGACAAAACTGGACCCGTTTGCTAGTTAATCAATTTCTTTGCTTGTTTGATTCATTTTAAGTCTTTCCTTTACTAAGTCATGTTCGAATCTAAGGTTCTAAAACAATTGAACGGATAGCACAGCGGAATATAAATGTGAATAAAATGTATTACTTAGAAACATGAGATCCAATACACAACTTCTTAATCGTTTCATAGACAATCACTAGTTCATCCCTAGCATCATCTAACCACACGTTACACAGCCTCTCACTGACCGAGCCTTCACGGCTCCTTGGCTTGACCAGAACCATCCTTAGTTCCTGAAACCACGGGAAGGGTCAGCGTGCTGAGTCCAAGGACCAACGTGCTGATATGTGTACTGATGGACAGCCACGGACGTCCTGTGTGGGCTGACAGACACACACAGACACACACGGACAGCCACGGACGTCCTAAGTGTGCTGAGGGACACCCACAGATGTCCTGTGTGTGCTGACGGACACCCACGGACGTCCTGTGTGTACTGAACAGACAGCCCACGTGGGCCAAAATCACCCGAACAGTACACGGGAAGGGCCAGTGTGCTGAGTCCAAGGACCAGCGTGCTGATATGTGTACTGATGGACTGCCACAGACATCTTGTGTATGCTGACGGACACACACGGACACACACGGACAGCCACGAACGTCCTGTGTGTGCTGACTGACAGCCACGGACGTCTTGTGTTTACAGAACAAACAGCCCACGTGGGCCAATATCACTCGAACAGTCCACGGGAAGGGTCAGCGTGCTGAGTCCAAGGACCAACGTGCTGATATGTGTACTGATGGACAGCCACGGACATCTTGTGTGTGCTGACGGACACACACGGACAGCCACAGATGTCTTGTGTGAGCTGACAGACACACACGGACGTTCTGTGTGTGCTGACGGACACCCACGGACGTCCTATGTGTAATTAACAGACAGCCCACGTGGGCCAAAATCACCCGAACAGTCCACGGGAAGGGCCAGCGTGCTGATATGTGTACTGATGGACAGCCATGGACGTCTTGTGTGTGCTGACGGACACACACGGACACACACGGACAGCCACGGACGTCCTGTGTGTGCTGAAGGACAGCCACTGACAGCCACGGACGTCCTGTGTGTGCTGGCGGACACCCACAGACGTCCTGTGTGTACTGAACAGAGAGCCCACGTGGGCCAAAATCACCCAAACAGTCCAAGGGAAGGGCCAGCGTGCTGACTCCAAGGACCAACGTGCTGATATGTGTACTGATGGACAGCCACGGACGTCCAGTTTGTGCTGATCGACAAACACAGACAGCCACCGACGTCCTGTGTGTGCTGACGGACACACACGGACGTCCTGATTGTGCTGACGGACACCCACGGACGTCCTGTGTTTGCTGACGAACACACACGGACACACACAGACAGCCACAAACGTCTTGTGTGTGCTGACGGACAGCCACAGACAGGCACAGACGTCCTATGTGTGCTGGCGGACACCCACGGACGTCCTGTATGTACTGAACAGACAGCCCACGTGGGCCAAAATCACCCAAACAGTCCACGTGAAGGGCAAGCGTGCTGAGTCCAAGGACCAACGTGCTTATATGTGTATTGATGGACAGCTACAGACATCCTGTGTGTGCTGACGGACACAGACGAACACACACGGACACACACGGACAGCCACGGATGTCCTGTGCGTGCTGGCGGACACCCACAGATGTCTTGTGTGAACTGAACAGACAGCCCACGTGGGCCAAAATCACCCGAACATTCCCCAGGAAAGGTCAGCGTGCTGAGTCCACGGACCAACGTGCTAATATGTGTACTGATGGACAGCCACGGACGTCCTGTGTGTGCTAACGGACACACAGACACACACGGTCACACACGGACAGCCACGGACGTCCTGTGTGTGCTGACGGATACCCACGGACGTCCTGTGTGTACTGAACAGAGAGCCCACGTGGGCCAAAATAACCCGAACAGTCCATGGGAAGGGCCAGTGTGCTGAGTCCAAGGACCAGCGTGCTGATATGTGTACTGATGGACAGCCACAGACGTCCTGTGTGAGCTGACGGACACACACAGACACACAGGGACACACACGGACAACCACAGACGTCTTGTGTGTGCTGGCGGACACCCACAGACGTCCTGTGTGTACTGAACAGACAGCCCACTTGGGCCAAAATCACCCAAACAGTCCACAGGAAGGGCCAGCGTGCTGAGTCCAAAGACCAGCGCGCTGATATGTGTACTGATGCACAGCCACGGACGTCTTGTGTGTGCTGACGGACACACACGGACATCCACGGACAGCCACGGACAGCCACGGACGTCCTGTGTGTGCTGAAGGACACCCACAAACATCTTGGGTGTACTGAACAGACAGCCCACATGGGCCAAAATCACTCGAACAGTCCACAGAAGGGCCAGCGTGCTAAGTCCAAAGACCAGCGTGCTGATATGTGTACTGATGGACAGCCACAGACATCCTTTGTGTGCTGATGGACACACACCGACACACACGGACGTCCTGTGTGTGCTGACGGACAACCACAGACAGCCACATACGTTCTATGTGTGCTGGCGGACACCCACGGACAACCACAGACAGCCCACGTGGGCCAAAATAACCCAAATAGTCCACGGGAAGGTCCAGCGTCCTGAGTCCAAGGACCAACGTGCTGATATGTGTACTGATGAACAGCCACGGACGTCCTGTGTGTGCTGACGGACACACACGGAAAGCCACGGACGTCCTGTGTGTGCTGCCGAACAAACACGGACGTCCTGTGTGTGCTGACAGACACCCAATGACGTCCTGTGTGTGCTGACAGACACACACAGACACACACGGACACACACGGACAGCCACAGACGTCCTGTGTGTACTGATGGACAGCCACAAACAGCCACAGACGTCCTGTGTGTGGTGGCGGACACCCACGGACGTCCTGTGTGTACTGAACAGACAGCCCACATGGGCCAAAACCACCCAAACAGCCCATAGGAAGGCCAGCGTGTTGAGTCCAAGGACCAACGTGCTGATATGTGTACTGATTGACAGCCACAGACGTCCTGTGTGTGCTGACGGACACACACAGACACACACGGACAGCCACAGATGTCATGTGTGTGCTGACAGACACCCACAGACGTCCTATGTGTGCTGACGGACACCCACGGACGTCCTGTGTGTACTGAACAGACAGTCCACGTGGGCCAAAATCACCAAAACAGTCCACGGGAAGGGCCAGTGTGCTGAGTCCAAGGGCCAGCGTGCTGATATGTGTACTGATGGACAGCCACAGACGTCCTCTGTGTGCTGATGGACACACACGGACAGCCACAGATGTCCTGTGTGTGCTGACGGACACCCACGGATGTCCAGTTTGTGCTGACGGACACCCACGGACGTCCTGTGTGTACTGAACAGACAGCCCACGTGGGCCAAAATCACCCGAACAGTCCACGGGAAGGGCCAGTGTGCTGAGTCCAAGGACCAGCATGCTGATATGTGTACTGATGGACAGCCACTGACGTCTTGTGTGTGCTGACGGACACACACGGACAGCCACAGATCTCCTGTGTGTGCTAACGGACACCCACAAACGTCCTGTGTGTGCTGACAGACACCCACGGACGTCCTGTGTGAACTGACGGACACCCACGGACGTCCTGTGTGTACTGAACAGACAGCCCACGTGGGCCAAAATCACCCAAACAGTCCACGGAAGGGCCAGCGTGCTGAGTCCAAGGACCAGCATGCTGATATGTGTACTGATGGATATCCACAGACGTCCTGTGTGTGCTGACGGACACAGACAGACACACACGGACAGCCACGGATGTCTTGTGTGTGCTGGCGGACACCCACAGACGTCCTGTGTGAACTGAACAGACAGCCCACGTGGGCCAAAATCACCCGAACAGTCCCGGGAAGGGTAAGCGTGCTGAGTCCAAGGACCAACGTGTTGATATGTGTACTGATGGACAGCCACGGACGTCCTCTGTGTGCTAACAGACACACGGACATCCTGTGTGTGCTGACAGACACCCACGGACGTCCTGTGTGTACTGAACAAAGAGCCCACGTGGGCAAAAATCACCCGAACAGTCCACAGGAAGGGCCAGCGTGCTGATATAAGTACTGATGGACAGCCACGGACGTCCTGTGTGTGCTGACGGACACACACGGACACACACGGACAGCCACAGACGTTTTGTGTGTGCTGACAGACAGCCACAAACCGCCACGGAAGTCCTATGTGTGTTGGCGGACACCCACGGACGTCCTGTGTGTACTGAACAGACACCCCACGTGGGCCAAAATCACCCAAACAGTCCACAGGAAGGGCCAGCGTGCTGACTCCAAGGACCAACGTGCTGATATGTGTACTGATGGACAGCCACAGACATCATGTGTGTGCCGACGGACACACATGGACAGCCACGGATGTCCTGTGTGTGCTGACGGCAACCATGGACGTCCTGTGTGTGCTGACGGACACCCACAGACGTCCTGGGTGTACTGAACAGACAGCCCACGTGGGCCAAAATCACCCGAACAGTCCACGGGAAGGGCCAGTGTGCTGAGTCCAAGGACAAGCGTGCTGATATGTGTACTGATGGACAGCCACAGACATCCTGTGTGTGCTGACGGACACACACAGACACACACAGACAGCCACAGACATCCTGTGTGTTGTAGTATCCAGGACTGAGGTTCCCATCATCCGCAAAGGCCCTACCACAAGGTTCGGCACAAGGGTTATAAGAGCTGGATTTGCCAAAGCTGTCCAGGAGTTGCTTGCACAGGAACAAACAGGATTCAAGCAACTATTGATCCAGGAGTTGGCCGACTTAAAGCTTGAAGACACCAGCGAACCGTTAGAGGTTCAAGACTCCTTCCATTCAAGCCAGTTCTCCCCCATCGACCAGAATGAAGCCGGCCTGACCATTTCCACCTTCATCCTCAATCCATCCAACCAACTTGCTTCCGGTTCAGAGATATAGCCGTTCATCAGAAGGAGTAGTATGTGTTGTACTCTTTTTCCTTCATCGGGTTTTGTCCCACTGGGTTTTCCCGATAAGGTTTTAATGAGGCAACATGCAAGCATACTATGAGTTCTGATCCAGACATCTCAATCCGCGACCGGTCTATTGTTTTCCTTAATTTATTTCGTTAAGACTTTGGGCAATTGTTAGTCCTTTTAAGAGTCGGCCATTTGTCTAGGCCTTTTATCTTTTAGAGTCCATTAAGGGACAACTATTTAAACCCTTGTAGTGTGCCGATTTTTGGCTAAGTCTTTTTATGAAAATCGTTTTGCTTTAGCAAAGAAACCCTAAGTCTTTCAGTTGTGTGAAACTATTGAGAGCATCTGTCTGACATATCAAAGAGCCGATCCATTCCATCCCTTGTCCAATCTTGAGAGAGACATACGTCCAGCAAGAACAGGATTCATATCTATCCTTCAAACCATCCTTTGATCTTGTTGAGAGAGACACACGTCCAGCAACAGATCCCATCCGCCATTCTTCTCTTCTATTTATCTTTTCTGTACAACCGCATATAAGAGTAGACCCAGCCGGAACCGTCCAGCCGAGCCGAGACTGAACCACAGCAACCCTCAGTCCGTACCGTCCGACCATCCCGATCCGCGCCTACAACATTTTGGTATCAGAGCTGAAGTTTCCTGTGAAACTCAGTTCTTTCTGAAGCCTAGCCGTCGCACTTCAAAATAAAAAATATTTACTTTCCTTTTTTTTTTTTGAATTTTTCAGATTGTTCTTCAAGTTTTCGATTTTTGAATTTAAAAAAAAAATAGTTTTGCTTTTTTCCAAGTTTTCCAAAAAAAAAAAGAAAATATTCCCACTTTCCTTTTTAATCTTGATTTGATTTTTAACTTTAATTCCGCATTTATTTCTTTGCCTTGGTCGATACTCTAGTACCCGACCCAAGCCTCTATTTAAACCCTTTTGCCTTTGATCTTTTCTTTGAGTTTCTTTTTCAGAAAATATGGGAGATGTAGGTCAAGACCAAGCGGCCATAAACGCTCGGCTCCTAGCCGACAATGAAGAATTGAGGGCGAATCTTAGGGCTATCACCGCCGAGCTTTCTCAGCTACGGCAGGGAGGCAGGCCCAACGGACCTCGGCCACCCAGGAGGAACCAGCCGGATCTGCATGACACTGACTCGGACGCGGACAGTACTGGTGATAAGCGCAGTCAGGACGAGGAAAGGCTGAACCCGGGATGAAGGAGGAACGCGCGAGGACACCGGGTCCAAGTAGGAGGAGGCCGCGACCATAGAAGATGTCAAGACATAGAGGAGGAAGAGCCATGGTTAGGAGGCAAGGCGCTTAAGCTGAACCCTCCAACGTTTGCCGGCAAGGTTGATCCGGATGCTTACATCGTGTGGGAGAAGCGCATGGAGTACATCTTCGACTATTACCAGTATAGCGAGGCTAAGAAGGTCTCCCTAGCAGCAGCCCAGCTGACGAACAATGCTCTTTCGTGGTCGGATCGAGACGTCGCCAAGTCCGGACCAGTGTGGAGAGCGCGTAATTGGACCGAAATGCGGACCAAGCTTCGCGCGAGGTACATTCCATCTTACTACCAGCGTGATGTGCTAAAACATTTTCGTAAGCTTACGCAGGGAACTAAGACCGTGGAAGAGTACTTTGAGGAGTTCGAGGCATTTAGGAACAAGCTTGATACCGACGAGCCAGAAGAGACGATGATGTCCCAATTCCTGGAAGGGCTGCAAGACCGCATTGCCAGCAAGGTGGAGAGACAACAGTATGAAGATTTCAACGACCTACTGCACTTTGCTACGCAAGCCGAGCAGCACATCAAGCGCAAGACGGCCAGCACCAGTCACAGCAAACCCGCGTGGACTCAACCGGGTGCAAAACATGGCGACAAGGGCAAGGCGATTGAGATCGAGAGCCGATTCAAGACGAACCAGGCTGACTCGTCCAACGCACCCAAACCAGAGCAGGGTAAGACTCAAGCCCAAACTTTGTGTACTCGTGACATCGTTTGTTATAAGTGTCAGGGCAAGGGCCACTACGCTCGGGATTGCCCAAACAAACGAATGATGGTCCTAAAGGGAGATGGCGAGTATGAATCCAAAGATGAGGCAGAGGCCGCGGCAGTGATCTCTGATGAGGAAGTGACTGACTACCCGGAGACAGGCGAGCTGCTAGTGACCCGGAGAGCTCTTAGCACCCCCTTTGATCCAGAGACCATCCAGCGGGAGAACATCTTTCATAGAAGATGTAGTATTGATCACAAGGTATGTAGCTTGATCATTGATGGTGGTTCTTGTACTAACGTGGCTAGCAAGTATCTTATTGATAAGCTAGGGTTGGTAAAAACTGCCCATCCTCGGCCATACCGTCTCAAATGGCTCAATGATGAGACTGAGCTCAAGATTGCTGAACAAGTTGTTGTGTCCTTCAGTATTGGCAAGTACCATGACCAGGTCAAGTGTGATGTTGTACCCATGCAAGCCGGCCATATACTTCTAGGAAGGCCATGGCAGTTTGACAAGGAGACCCCTCACCATGGACGCAACAACGTCTATAGCTTCACCCACAACAACAAGAAGCACAGCCTAGCACCTCTCAGCCCCCAAGAAGTTCATGAGATGCAGAAGGCAATGGCACAGTCCGGCCAGGTAAGTAATACTAACCTTTACATGACTTCTGGACAAGTGCTTAAATCATTACAACATGAGACACATGTGCTACTAATGATCTTTAAGGAAGGTTGTTTTGCAGGTTTTGAGGCTCCTGAAGTACCGGGCGTAATACAAGACCTCATGGGACGTTACAAGGATGCCTTTCCTGATGAGATTCCAGCCGGTTTACCCCCTGTCCGTGGCATAGAACATCAGATCGACCTTGTACCCGGTGCGCCCCTACCAAACCGAGCCGCTTACCGTGTCAACCCTTAGGAAGCTAAGGAGTTGCAGCGGCAGGTCCAAGACCTCATGGACAAAGGCTACATCCGCGAGAGCCTTAGCCCCTGTGCGGTCCCGGTTCTATGGTGCCTAAGAAGGATGGAACGTGGCGCATGTGTGTGGACTGCCGAGCCATCAACAACATAACCATCAAATATCGGTACCCTATACCTAGATTAGATGATATGTTGGATGAACTGAGTGGGTCTGTTGTGTTTTCTAAGATTGATCTTATGAGTGGATGTAATAACCCTCACGAGCCAATAAATTTTTGGTCGAGAAAAATCCCGCTCGACCAATTTTTAGTTGGTTCGACCATGATTAATAAAAATAAAAAAATCGACCCGGCAGATTAATTTATCGACGGGACTGTCTTGTGGTCGAAAGACCTTCACTTGATAGTTTGGCCGAGTCTTAAATATTTTGGTCGAATTTTTATTAAGCTGGACGAGACTTTCCGGGAACAAGACGAGAGACAAAGATAAGGAATATTTGGTTGAAAAATTATTTAAATGATCAACCAACTGCCTAATTAATTTTGGACCAGACTCATGTCTTCCACCAGCCTGCTTGTTCAGTATTCAGTCACTTGACTTGCACATGCTTGCTTAATTAGCTTCTTCAGTAAATGGCACATGACAATCACAAGCTGCCTGTGTGCTTGTTTCCTTTCTCTTTGATTAATTTTGATTGGCTGGAGACTGCTTCATGGGAAGGAAAGGACAGTGTGCTGCAGATGATGAAGCAGGTTGCCAACTGTCTGCTCTTAGCCATGCTTTGTTATGAGCTAAACCCTCAGGTGAAGCAACCACAGCTTGTATATAACCCTCCTCCAGCTGCTTCCCACGTTCTGAAACCTACAGAAAAACCTAGAGAATTTCAGAGAGAAAGAGAGAAAGAAGAACAGAAAAATCAGTGAGAAAAATCAGGAAAATAAATCAAGAAAAAATTGGTAGTGATCTAATCTTCAACCCTAGCTCAGTTTGGTTCTTGAGAAAGATCAGAAGGTGAGATTTTTAAATAAAACCCTAGACCTAGTTGAGTTCAGATCATGATCAGACCTTGATCTTTCTCTTTGATCAGTCGAGCCACAAGCTTATCTTGGAGAAGAGGATCAGCTGAGGCCATCTAGTCCTTTGGTTTATCTTGGTAAGCTTTGGTCTCCTAGACTCAGTCAGTATCTGATCAGAACAGTTCATGGCTACCTTAGATCTTGGTCGGATCAGTTGTATAAGTTATGATACAGTTCAGTTCTTGTTTAGTTTCGGTTTGAATTCATCTCTTAAAACAGTTTGCTAAGCTGTTATGGATTGATTGGACTTAAACCAAACTCAACTCAGTCTGATCTTGTCCTGAACTGTTGTTAACTGAATATAACTGAACTGATCTGATCTGGTATGAGAGAAACCGAGCTTGAACTGAATTGATTTAAGTAGTTTAGCCTGAACCGAACTGTCAGATTGTTGATGTTCTGAACCAAACCTTGCTCTGTTTTGATCAGCTAAGGTGTGGAGCTTTGCTAGTCCCATCCTGTCCTTTCAGCCTTGTTTAAGAGGAACTCAAGTCTTGTCCAAGCCAGTTTCAAGACTGTTCTTTAGGTGAGTCTAGACAGAAGATGAGATAGATCACGAATGAGTACATGATTGACTTTAAATTGTAGTATCTCAATTAGATAGAAAAGTCTTTGAATCCTTTAAGAAGTGTATGGTGTTTACTTAGTGTAAACACTTACACTTGAAGATTAATCAAAAGGTTAAAGTGAGGTTAATCATAATCATAGTACTTGTTCTCAAGTACTAATCTTAATTATGAAATAATCATGGTTTTGATTATGGATTAATCTTGGTTTAATTAAGAATTAATCTTGGTTTAATTAAGAATTAATCTTGGTTTAATTGAGAATTAATATGAGATTAATTAAGGAGTAATCATGATTAATTAAGTACTAATCTTGGATTAATTAAAGATTAATATGAGATTAATTAAGGATTAATTAAGAGTTAATTATGATTAATTATGGATTAATTTTGGAATAATTATGGAAGTAAAATCATGTGAAGTCTTGTTATATTCACTATCCCTAAAGACCCCGCATTACCGTGACTTGATCCTGCGAACGGAACAAGGTCATGAAGACACGATAATGGGGTAGCTCCCTGGAGACCGTGTACTACATGACGATGCAGTGTCGGATTGTTCATACCGGACATTCGACAATGATGGTGATGCTAACTCAGTAGTCTCGGTTAGCCTTAGTGGTTTCTCAGGTCTAGTATATATATTGTATTATATGAGTATGGTAACGGGCGGGTTTTGTGGAAGTGATGTTTAAAATAAGAATTCACAATGATGATCGATATTAAAGTATAGTACTAGTACTTGCATGATCATGTATATGCATTTGATAACTGTTTGGTTTATTATTGATTGTGTTGTGAATCTAGATTCACTGAGTAAATTAGTTGCTCATGACTCATTCGTGTGTGCAGGTAACCCTTAGGCGGGAGACGCTTTACTTTTTGGACGGAAGGAACGGCCAACCAGCGGTAGTATTTTGTTGTCCTTGCAACGTACCTTTTGATGTATATTTACTTAAAACGTTGTTGGGCAATAGGCCATAGGATAAAACTATAACACTTTTTAAGATGTTTAAAGTAAATAAATAATGTATAAAAGATGTTTATAAATCATTAGTTCTCATTTAGTCCTTTTCCGGGACGAACTAACTATCGAATATTGCTATATCGGGTTGAAAAGCCTAGAGTATTATCCGATAGGAGCGTCTGTGTTCTTTGATTGTTGGTCTAAGGCGATCGGATTTATTTCGAGAACCTCGGGTAGACCATCAGGGAAAATCGACCGTATCATTTCCGGTTATCTATGATCGGGGGTGTCACAGTGGATACCATCAAGTCCGCATGAAGGAAGGAGATGAGAGGAAAACCGCCTTCAAGACCAAGCAAGGTCTGTACGAGTGGCTGGTGATGCTGTTTGGCCTTACCAACGCCCCTAGAACATTCATGAGGCTCATGAACGAGGTCCTCCGACCTTACATTGGTAAATTTGTGGTCGTATACTTTGATGACATCCTGATTTACAGCAGGTCCTTAATTGAACACATTGGACATCTAGAACAGGTATTGAAAGCCTTGAGGCAAGAAGGCCTTTATGCTAACCTTAAGAAATGTGTTTTCTGCACTGATCAGTTGGTATTTTTAGGTTTTGTTGTGAGTTCACAGGGACTGAAGGTTGATGAGGAGAAGATCAAGGCGATACAAGACTGGCCGACCCCGACCACGATCGGACATGTCCGCAGCTTCCATGGACTGGCCAGTTTCTATTGATGATTCGTGAAGGATTTCAGTACCATAGCCACCCCAATGACCTCCGTGATCAAGAAGAACGTATCCTTTACTTGGGGTCCTGCCCAAGAGGAGTCTTTCAACAGGCTTAAATATAGTTTGACACATGCACCGGTCCTAACTCTTCCTGATTTTGATAAACCTTTTGAGATTGAATGTGATGCTTCATGGACAGGAATAGGAGCCGCACTGACCCAAGGAGGCCGGCCAGTTGCTTTCTTCAGTGAGAAATTGAGTGGAGCCACCCTCAATTATCCCACCTATGATAAAGAGCTATATGCTCTAGTAAGGTCACTTGAAACTTGGCAACATTATCTTCTGTCTAAAGAGTTTATTATTCATACAGATCACGAGACTCTTAAGCATTTGAGGGGCCAAACAACACTCAAGAAGAGGCATGCTAGGTGGCTGGTATTCGTGGAGACATTTCCATATGTGATCAAGTACAAGAAGGGGAAGGAAAACGTAGTGGCAGATGCTCTATCCCGGCGCCACACACTCATTACCACCATGGAGGCTAAGATCATGGGTTTTGAACAACTTAAAATCTCTTATGAAACTGACCCTGATTTTTTCTGAGCTTTACAGTAATACGGCTAAGGGAGCCATGGGTCCATTCTATCAGCAGGATGGGTTCCTCTTCAAGGAGAAACGCATGTGCATTCCTCATGGGTCCATGCGAGACTTACTGACCCGAGAAGCTCATGGGGGCGGATTGATGGAGTATTTCGGTCGAGGCAAAACCCTGAGCGTTCTATCCGACCACTTCTATTGGCCCCGGATGAGGCGCTATGTCGAGAGCCTATGCGCCAAGTGCACTGTCTGCCTCAAAACCAAATCCAGGTTGCATCCTTATGGTTTACACATGCCTTTACCTATTCCCATTGCACCATGGGTCAACCTGTCTATGGACTTTGTGTTGGGCTTGCCCAAGATAGAGCACAAGGATTCCATTTTTGTTGTAGTGGACAGGTTCTCAAAGATGGCACATTTAATTCTGTGTTCCAAGACCAATGATGCAAGCCAAACCGCGGATCTCTTCTTCAAGGAAGTGGTGCGCTCACATGGAGTGCCTCGTACCATTGTATGCGACCGAGACACAAAATTCCTCAGCCACTTCTGGAGGACGTTGTGGAAAAAGCTTGGTACCAAGCTCCTTTTCTCGACCACTTGCCATCCACAGACAGATGGTCAGACCGAGGTAGTAAACTGTACACTCTCTCAGCTGTTGAGGGCTACGGTGGGTAAGAATCTTAGAAATTGGTTGAGTTGTTTGCCTTTCATTGAGTTTGCTTATAACCATGCAAGGCACTCTATTACTATCTCTCCCCTTTTGAGATTGTGTATGGCTTTAGACCAGAGACGCCCATGGACCTATCCGCACTGCCCCCAGCCATGCAAGTTAGCCAGAGTGGTGACAAAAAGGCTGAGTTCGTGAAGAACATGCACCAGCAAGTCAGGGAGACTTTGGAGAAGAAGGCTGAACGGAACCGGATTAAGCTCAACAAGGGGCGCACAAAAGTTATCTTCCAACCAGGCGACTGGGTGTGGCTCCACATGAGGCTAGAGCGGTTCCTGGAAGAACGGAAGAGCAAACTATCCCCACGAGGGGACTGACCATTCCGAGTGCTCGACCGGATCAATGACAATGCCTACCGGCTAGAGCTGCCAGGTGAGTTTAAAGCTTCCCAAACTTTCAATGTGTCTGATTTGTCTCCTTATATTACAGATGACGGAGATGTTCTGAGGACAGAACCTGTTCAAGAGGGAGGGGATGTTGTAGTACCCACGACTGAGGTTCCCATCATCCGCAAAGGTCCTACCACAAGGTCCGGCTCAAGGGTTATAAGAGCTGGATTTGCCAAAGCTGTCCAGGAGTTGCATGCACAGGAACAAACCGGATTCAAGCAACTATTGATCCAGGAGTTGGCCGACTTAAAGCTTGAAGACACCAGCAAACCGTTAGAGGTTCAAGACTCCTTCCATTCAAGCCAGTTCTCCTCCATCGACCAAAATGAAGTCGGCCTGACCATTTCCACCTTCATCCTCAATCCATCCAACCAACTTGCTTCCGGTTCAGAGATATAGCCGTCCATCAAAAGGAGTAGTATGTGTTTTCCTTCATCGGGTTTTGTCCCACTGGGTTTTCCCGATAAGGTTTTAATGAGGCAACATGCAAGCATACTATGAGTTCTGATCCGGACATCTCAATCCGCGACCGGTCTATTGTTTTCTTTAATTTATTTCGGTTAAGACTTTGGGCAATTGTCAGTCCTTTTAAGAGTCGTCCATTTGTCTAGGCCTTTTATCTTTTAGAGTCCATTAAGGGACAACTATTTAAACCCTTGTAGTGTGCCGAGTTTTGGCTAAGTCTTTTTATGAAAATCGTTTTGCTTTAGCAAAGAAACCCTAAGTCTTTCAGTTTTGTGAAACTATTGAGAGCAGACGCCTGACATATCAAAGAGTCGATCCATTGTTCTTTGTGGAGTCCATCGATCCATTCCATCCCTTGTACGATCTTGAGAGAGACATACGCCCAGCAAGAACCTGATCCATATCGATCCTTCAAACTATCCTTTGATCTTGTTGAGAGAGACACACGTCCAGCAACATATCCCATCCGCCATTCTTCTCTTCTATTTATCTTTTCTGTACAACCGCATATAAGAGTAGATCCAGCCGGAACCGTCCAGCCGAGCCGAGACTGAACCGCAGCAACCCTCAGTCCGTACCGTCCGACCATCCCGATCCATGCCTACAACACAGTGTCTGCTGACGGACACCCACGGACGTCCTGTGTGTGCTGACAAACACCCACGGACGTCCTATGTGTAATGAACAGACAGCCCATGTGGGCCAAAATCACCCGAACAGTCCACGGGACGGGCCAGTGTGCTGAGTCCAAGGACCAGCGTGCTGATATGTGTAATGATGGACAGCCACAGACGTCCTGTGTGTGCTGACAGACAGACACAGACACAAACGGACAGCCACTAACGTCCTGTGTGTGCTGACGGACACCCACGGACGTCCTGTGTGTGCTGACGGACATCCACGGACGTCCTGTGTGTGCTGACGGACACCCACGGACGTCGTGTGTGTACTGAACAGACAGCCCACGTGGGCCAAAATCACCCGAACAGTCCACGGAAGGGCCAGCGTGCTGAGTCCAAGGACCAACGTGCTGATATGTGTACTGATGGACAGCCACGGACGTCTTGTGTGTGCTGACGGACACACACGGACGTCCTGTGTGGGCTAACGGACAACCACAGACAGCCACGGACATCCTGTGTGTGCTGGCGGACACCAACGGACGTCCTGTGTGTACTGAACAGACAGCCCCCGTGGGCCAAAATCACCCAAACAGTCCACGGGAAGGTCCAGCGTGCTGAGTCCAAGGACCAACGTGCTGATATGTGTACTGATGGACAGCCACGGACGTCCTGTGTGTGCTGACGGATACACACGGACAGCCATGGACGTCCTATGTGTGCTGTCGGCCAAACACGGACGTCTTGTGTGTGCTGACGGACACCCACGGACGTCCTGTGTGTACTGAACAAACAGCCCACGTGGGCCAAAATCACCCAAACAGTCCACAGGAAGGGCCAGCATGCTGAGTCCAAGGACCAGTGTGCTGATATGTGTACTGATGGACAGCCACAGACGTCCTGTGTGTGCTGACGGACACACACGGACACACACGGACTGCTACGGACGTCTTGTGTGTGCTGACGGACACCCACGGACGTCCTGTGTGTTCTGACGGACACCCACAGACGTCCTGTGTGTACTGAACAGACAGCCCACGTGGGCCAAAATCACCCGAACAGTCCATGGGATGGGCCAGTGTGCTGAGTCCAAGGACGAGCGTGCTGATATGTGTACTGATGGACAGCCACAGACGTCCTATGGGTGCTGACGGACACACACGGACACACACAGACAGCCACGGACGTCCTGTGTGTGTTGGCGGACACCCACGGACGTCCTGTATGTACTGAACAAACAGCCCACGTGGGCCAAAATCACCCAAACTGTCCACAGGAAGGGCCAGCGTGCTGAGTCCAAGGACCAGCGTGCTGATATGTGTACTGATGGACAGCCACGGACGTCCTGTGTGTGCTGACGGACACACACGGACAGCCACGGACGTCTTGTGTGTGCTGACGGACACCCATGGATGTCCTCTGTGTGCTGACGGACACCCACAGACGTCCTGTTTGTACTGAACAGACAGCCCACGTGGGCCAAAATCACCCGAACAGTCCACGGGAATGGGCAGTGTGCTGAGTCCAAGGACCAGCGTGCTGATATGTGTACTGATGGACAGCCACGGACGTCTTGTGTGTGCTGAAGGACACACACGGACACACACAGACAGCCACAGACGTCTTGTGTGTGCTGACGAACACCCAAATCTCCGCAATATATAAGTATGACTCTCCGCAACGTAGCTTTTCGAGAAAAAGTTTCATCTCGAACTTCATTTAGATCAAACATAAGCCATCGGAAACATACCCAAACAAATTACGGATAAGTTCGAGTTTGACAATCGGAACACGGACAAACCAAGCTCGGTCATTGCGCAACTACCGCACATGCACGCTGTCCGGTCGCTACGTAGCGACCGAGCTCGAGCTAAAGCCCAGTCTCTACATAGCGACCGAGCGTCCTTCCAGCTCGGTCACAACGTAGCGACCATGCTCTTCCGAAACATCGATACGACACTAGTCCATGCATTCTCGTCTATCCTTCGATGCTATCTCCCGAAGACTGTAGTGAACTCAGTTCATGTTTTCCGCCATTCTAAATCATCGATCATTGCGGTTAAAACCACGGAAAGTTCATTCTTTATCGAAAGAAGTCACAGTAAACGCTTCAAATCAGAAGACGGGCCAAAGGGACCTAAGACACGACTCGAGGCCCATCCTACGATTTCTTAACCAAAAGCCCGTAAACCGTAGCACGGTTTACGCTTGGCGCACAAGGAAGGATAAATTTCAAGTTTCCGCGGATAAATATGAAATTTTGAGGATAAATACGAAGATTGGAAATAATGGAATATCTCCATTTTATGCTATGATGGCTTAAGGGCAGAAGAGTAAAAGCGTAAACCGACCTTGGAGCGAGTATATAAGGAGTCCTAGGCGAGAGGCATAAAAGGGAGAACTTTTCAGAGCAAACTTAGCACATAGAGCAATTTAGGCATATTTCCATTTTTGTTATTCGAGCTGCGACTCATTTAGGTTATTGCCGTCTTAATGTTTTAGAACTAGGAATCTCGCCAACAGCTCTCGTAGCCCAGGCACTTACCTTGTTGTAACGCTCAAACGCGAATTCGGAATAAGATCTACTTTGCTCTCTTTTTGATTTCTTATACTTTATCGTCGTTATTCTCGTGTTCTGATTGCTTGACGTGTGGTATTAGCAGATATTCGGGACCTCTGGGAAATTACGGTTTTCCTAGTTCCTTATTTTAACGGAAATCGACAGTGCGAATTTTGGTTCCCACAGTTTGGCGCTAGAAGGAGGGGGGTACGGATCAATCTAACCTGCAAAAGCCACATCACGCTTAATCAGACATGTCAACTGACGATGCGGATAACGTGCAGACTCCTCTTAACGGAGGCAGCAGCACCGATCTCCACACTCCAGAGGCGGACGTATCCGCGGCCAACGCACCAGCCAATGCCGCGGCACTCGAGGAGTTTAAAAAGATGTTCGCCACCTATGAAAAAAGCTCGGAAGAACAGGACAGGCTCATGAACACCTTGACCAAACAGGTTGAAACCTTAACAGCAAGGACCCGAGCAATCCGTCCCCGCGGAACCACTAAAGTCCGTGGGAAAAGACTCGACTTCGCTGCCCCACTCGATTGACCTGGAGTCGCGCGGGAACGACCTTCGGGTCAAAACCCTAGCGAAAAATCTCCCGTCGAAAAGGGGAACCCCGAAAGTACTCTGCCTCTGATATGATCATGGACCAGTCAAACAAAGAAGATAATGAGAGCATGGATGATCCAACTGATGGAGGAGCTCTAGCCATATCTGAAGGTCCTATGACTCGAGCTAGAAGCAAGCAACTCAAAGAAGCCATCGGAGGATTACTTAAGACATCACTGAAGCAAGAAGAGAGTCTTGGAAGAAGCACTTACCACAATTCAAGCCATCTCAGCTCCAAGATAGACATCAAATGAGCAAGTAACATATCTGTGCTCTTTTTCCCTATCTTTGGTTTTGTCCCACTGGGTTTTCCAAAGATAGGTTTTTAATGAGGTCATATGTTGCTTTCCTATCACTCATTTGATGATCTCAGTTCAAGACTTTATTTTAATTATTTATCTTTGCTAGACTTGAGAATTAAGCTGCCAGACTTGAAAACCCTTAAGGTTTTATATGGGTTTTATAAGGTTTATTTTTAAGGCCCATTTAGAGACCAAGGAGTCTGTTCTTTGCCTTCTCTATAAATATGTGTCTGAAAACCTTAATAGAACTATCCAATCTTTTATTTTCAGACTCTTGTCTCTCTCTGACGGCTGCAAGTCTTCTTGTAGATCTGAGTGTTCTTGAGTCTTTGTTAGTGTGTCATATCTAACAAAACCACAAGAGTGATTGTCTTGGTGTGTCATATCTAAGAGATTCACTTAGGAGTATCAAGGAGACCTCTAACATCTCTTTGTGTCACCATTCATTCCACAAACCTTGAAGTAGATTGAGTCTTTGATTCTCTATTTGCAAGGATCTATCCCATTCCAACCAGAGAAGCATCCTAGGAGTGTATTATGTGGTATCAGAGCAACTCTGGCTAGGGAAGTTCTTGTTATTCTTTAAGATTTCACTAGATCTATTCATTTGTTTTCATAACCATTGCTAGATCTGAGTTTTGTTTTCTTATTTCTGTCGAAAATCTGAGAATTTTTATTCTAGATCTGTACTGAATCTATTCATCTCTTGTTGTTGTTGAGTTAGATCTATTGTTTCTATCAGTTTATCATCCGATCTGTTGATTAACTTGTGTAAAACTGATAGATCTGTTCTTTTTTGTCGAAAATCTGAGAATTTTTATTCTAGATCTGTGCTGAATCTGTTTCATCTCTTGTTTGTTTTCCTTATTAGATTTTGATTTCAAACTCCTTACTGGTTGAGTGTTATCTTTGGTTTCAGGTACCAATGGGTAATGCAACTGATGAAGAAGCAGAACTAATGAGGAAGAACAAGTTGTTGATGGAAGCCATGACTAATCAACTTAATCAGACTATGCTTACCAACATGACCGAGATGATGAAAGAAAGTCTGAAAGAGATCAGAGAAGAGATCAGACAAGCTACTGGTCAGGGTCACAGTAATGAATCCAGGAGGAACAGACGGACTCAACCACAACAGGAGCATGCTGGTTCACAAGAGACTGGCAACTACTATGTCTGCAACCGATCTGAGCGCAGTATCTCTTCCTCTAGGGACAGTAAAAGGAGGCATAGGCGTGATCATGATGGAAGAAGACTTCACAGGGATGAGCTTGCTGGTTTAAAGCTTAAAATTCCCCCCTTTCATGGGAAAGTTGATCCGGATGCTTACTTAGATTGGGAGAAGAAGATAGAGCTTGTCTTCAATGTGCAACACTACTCCAATGCCCAAAGAATTCAGATTGCTGCCACTGAGTTCTATGACTATGCTTTGAGTTGGTGGGATCAGTTTGTGACTACTAGAAGACTTAACCAGGAGTATCCAGTTGATTCATGGCATGAGATGAAGTCTCTAATGCGCAAGAGGTTTGTCCCAAGCCATTACCACCGAGATCTCCATCAGAAGCTTAGAAGATTTACCCAAGGATCTAAGACTGTGGAAGAGTACTATCAAGACATGGAGATGCTGATGTTGAGGGCTGGTATCTTGGAGGATAGAGAAACTACTATGGCCAGGTTCCTTGGAGGGCTTAACCGTGAGATACAAGACAGTGTGGAGATGCAACACTATGTGGAGATAGAAGAGATGTTGCACAAAGCTATTCTAGTGGAGCAGCAGCTCAAGAGAAAGGGTAACTCACGCAGCTATGGATCTTCTAGGTTCCACCACTCTAAGGAAGAGAAAACATCCTATCTGAAGGATAGCAAGCCTCAGCAGAAAGAAGAGACTAAGCCAATCAGCACATCCAGCAAAGACAAAGGCAAAGCTGAAGCTTCTAGTTCCAGAACCAGAGATGTTAAGTGTTTCAAATGTCAAGGGCGTGGGCATTATGCTAATGAGTGCACCAACAAAAAGGTTATGATTCTTCTTGAGAATGGAGAATATGAATCAGAGGAAGAGAAGTCTGGGTCTGATCATGAGGAGTCTGGAGAAGAAAGTGAAGTAGAACCAGTGAAAGGAAGGTTGTTGGTAACAAGAAGGCTCTTGAACTTGCAAACTAAGAATGGAGAGTTTGAGCAGCGTGAGAATCTGTTTTACACAAGGTGTATGGTTCAGGGAAAGGGGTGCAGTCTCATTATTGATGGAAGAAGTTGTGTCAAGTTAGCTAGTGAGACAATGGTGAAGAAATTGGGTTTGAAAATTCAGAAACACCCAAGACCATACAGATTGCAGTGGCTTAATGAGGAGGGCGAGATGAGAGTGTCTACTCAAGTGCTGGTTCCTATAGCCATTGGTAGATATGAAGATGAAGTCTTGTGTGATGTGCTGCCAATGGAAGCCAGTCATATACTCCTTGGAAGACCCTGGCAGTATGATAGATGTGTGAATCATGATGGCTTCACCAACAAGCACTCATTTGAATTCAAAGGAAAGAAGACTGTACTGGTGCCTTTATCTCCTAAAGAGGTTCATGAAGATCAACTCCAGCTTCAGAAAAAGAAAGAGAAAGAGATAGACCTCAAACCTGATCAGAACAAGCATCACAGCCTCTATGCCAAACAGGGAGATATCAAAAGAATTCTTTACTCTCAAAATTCTATTATCTTGCTTATGTTTAAGGAGACTTTACTAACAGTTACTGATCACACACCAGATCATCCGAGTGAACTAGTCTCTCTTTACAGGAATATGCAGATGTGTTTCCAGAAGATAGTCCCATTGGATTGCCTCCAGTTCGTGGGATTGAGCACCAAATCGACTTTGTACCTGGTTCAACACTACCAAACAGACCTGCATACAGAACTAATCCAGTGGAGACTAAAGAGTTGTAAAGACAAGTAGAGGAGCTGATGGAGAAGGGTCATATCCGAGAGAGCTTGAGTCCTTGTGCAGTTCCAGTGCTCCTTGTGCCTAAGAAAGATGGGAGCTGGCGCATGTGTGTTGATTGTAGAGCAATCAACAACATAACAGTGAAGTATTGCCACCCTATTCCTAGATTAGATGATATGCTTGATGAGTTACATGGTTCTTGCATCTTTTTTAAGATAGATTTGAAAAGTGGATATCATCAGATTAGGATGAAAGAAGGAGATGAGTGGAAAACTGCTTTTAAAACTAAACATCGCTTGTGTGAATGGTTAGTTATGCCATTTGGATTAACCAATGCTCCTAGTACATTCATGAGACTGATGAATCATATTCTTAGGTCTTTCATAGGCATCTTTGTTGTTGTGTACTTTGATGATATATTAGTTTACAGCAAATGCTTAGAAGATCATATAGAACATCTTAGGGCTGTTTTGGATGTTTTGAGAAAAGAAAAACTTTATGCCAATCTGAAGAAGTGCACTTTTTCCACAGATAACTTGGTGTTTCTAGGTTTTGTTGTAAGTGCAGATGGTGTAAAGGTGGATCCGGAGAAGATCAAAGCAATACAAGAGTGGCCGAGTCCAACTACAGTGGGAGAAGTAAGGAGTTTCCATGGACTGGCAGGTTTCTATAGGCGCTTTGTGAAGGATTTCAGCACTCTAGCAGCTCCCCTGATTGAGATAATCAAGAAGGATGTAGGATTCAAGTGGGGAGAAGTTCAAGAAGCTGCATTCCAACTTCTTAAAGAGAAACTTACTCAATCTCCTCTTCTCATACTTCCTGATTTTTCTATAACATTTGAAATAGAATGTGATGCCTCAGGAATTGGAATTGGTGCTGTGTTGATGCAGGATAAAAGACCTATTGCTTATTTCAGTGAGAAACTCAGTGGAGCTACTCTCAACTATGCCACTTATGACAAAGAACTCTACGCCTTGGTGAGAGCTCTACAGACTTGGCAGCATTATCACTGGCCAAAGGAGTTTGTCATTCACACAGACCATGAATCTCTCAAGTACCTCAAAGGACAAAGTAAGCTCAGCAAGAGACACGCCAGATGGGTAGAATTCATTGAAACCTTCCCTTATGTGATCAAATACAAACAAGGTAAGGAAAATATAGTTGCTGATGCACTATCCCGAAGGTATGTCCTCTTGAATACTCTTGATGCTATGTTGCTAGGCTTTGAGCAGATTAAAGAAATGTATGAATCTGATCCTGACTTTCAAGAAGCTTATAATTCATGTGCTAAGTATGCTGCTGGACAATATTTTAGGCATGATGGATTCTTATTCTATGACAATCGTTTATGTGTGCCTAATTGCTCTTTAAGAGATCTATTTGTCAGGGAATCCCATGGAGGAAGCTTGATGGGTCATTTTGGTATAGCAAAAACTCTTAAAGTTTTGCAGAATCACTTCTATTGGCCACATATGAAAAGAGATGTGGAGAGAATCTGTGGAAGGTGCACAACTTGCAAGCTTGCAAAGTCTAAGGTTCAACCCCACGGTTTGTATACTCCTTTGCCTATTCCTACTCATCCTTGGAATGATATATCTATGGATTTTATTG